>NW_026060491.1:92500-127128 GCF_943734695.1 Anopheles maculipalpis | reverse complement strand
TTTTTGTACTAGCCTGCTTGAAGCACTCTAATTTGTTCAAGGTAAATGGGAGTTGCCCGGGCACCATGCACCTGCGAAGCGCGGTGAATACCGGCCCGCCTGAACAAGGTTAACGCCCAGGCACACCATTGTGAGTCGCAGCCGCGAGCTCGCACACGAACGTTTCCGGCGTGTAACCGGGCGCCCGCGGCGGTCGCGTGTCTGGACGGGGAATCAACTTCGAACGTTTTAACCGCAACAACTTTAATATACGCTAGTGGAGCTGGAATTACCGCGGCTGCTGGCACCAGACTTGCCCTCCACTTGATCCTTGTTGAAGGATTTATGCTCAACTCATTCCAATTATGGACCATCATTAGAGAGGTCCATATTGTTATTTCTCGTCACTACCTCCCCGTGCCGGGATTGGGTAATTTACGCGCCTGCTGCCTTCCTTGGATGTGGTAGCCATTTCTCAGGCTCCCTCTCCGGAATCGAACCCTGATTCCCCGTTACCCGTCGCAACCATGGTAGTCCTCTACACTACCATCAATAGTTGATAGGGCAGACATTTGAAAGATCTGTCGTCGGTCGGCGAGCGACCATACGATCGGCATCCTTATCCAGACTTCAACTCAAGCCGCCGTGAGGCGATTGGTTTTACTAATAAGTGCACCAGTTCCACCACCCGCGAGGGTTATAGCGGTCCCGGCATGTTGCATGTATTAGCTCTGGCTTTTCCACAGTTATCCAAGTAACTGATGGGGGGATGATCTTGTGAATTATGGCTGTTGTACTGAGCCTTATGCGGTTTCACATTCATTTATGTTTGTACTTAGACATGCATGGCTTAACCTTTGAGACAAGCGTATATTACTGGTAGGATCAACCAGAATTCGACTATCCACCGATTGTCGTGTGTTTGTTGTCTACCGAGGCACTAAGTCCCCGCAGACCCGAGTTTCTCTCACATTTGCTTGATCTACTGCGGCACGCCGGCCCAATAGATCGAAGCACCCGAACATTGCCTTCCTCACTCAAGGAGACCTCTTGACAGCTTCGTGTCATTTCTCACACCTCACCGTAGAATCACGAGATTGCTCTCGGACCCTTAATTTCTCTACTTATTCGTTTCGATACCTTACACTACGTCAAGCTTATTCAATTTGTATATTCGCATGGCGAACGTTTTGATGCGGAGACGTTCAGAGTCCGCGGTACTTCCAACCGGGTATGGTTGCCGTACGACCAACAGGAGATAACATCCAACACACTACAATCCTTTGAGGGTTTTAGGGCATCGTCCCGATACCCTAGCTATGCACAACATTTGCTCATTTACCCGTACTGGTGTCTAAGGTACGACTAGATACTCAACTTGCACCTTGTGACAGTGTTTAGAACACGTTTCCAAACATTTTTCATTTTTGTGTCACGACACCATACCCTCTTACTATAGCCAACGAACAACATCACCTTACCACAAGTGACCATTTTTATCCGTCCCTACATTAAACGACTTTGACACATTTTTCTCCTATACCTCCATACAAGTCTGAGGGCCGGGTGAATTTTCGCTTTTTACCTTTGGACATGTCGGTCACCCTTACTTTTCCCCATACATATGAGCCAAGCAGAGGCTCATTTACCCGTACTGGTGTCTAAGGTACGACTAGATACTCGATTTGCACCTTGTGACAGTGTTTAGAACACGTTCCCATACATTTTTCATTTTTGTGTCACGACACCATACCCTCTTACTATAGCCAATGAACAACATCACTTTACCACAAGTGACCATTTTTATCCATCCCAAAATTAAACGACCTCGGAATTTTTTTCTCCTACATCGCCATACAACTTTGAGGGTCGGGTGACTTTTGCTATTTACCGTCGGAGTTCACTTTTCATGCTTAAAAATGCATCCTGACACAGTTTTACTCAAAGTTAGAGTCAAAAAAATTTTTGTCAAAAAATCTTCCGTCGGTCATACCGGTACCCATGTCTCATAACTTGTACCAAGTTGTGAAGGGTAAATTTTGACAAAAATCCAAAAAAATCATTAAAAAGTCGCTATTGCTTATTGCATTCAGCATCGTTAGACGACTCTAATATGCCTTGGATGACCACTGTCTGATGATTATTTTAGATTTTATGCCAAAATTTTGATTTCGTGTCTTACGTCCCTACATTAGACGACCTTGGATTTTCGTCTCCTGCACCGCCATGCAACTTTGATGGTCGGGTAACTTTCGCTATTTACTGTCGGAGATCACTTTTCATGCTTAAAAATGCATCCTGACACCGTTTTACTCAAAGTTAGAGCAAAAAAATTTTTTGTCCAAAAATCTTCCGTCGGTCATACCGGTACCCATGTCCTATAACTTGTACCAAGTTGTGAAGGGTAAATTTTGACAAAAATCCAAAAAAAATCATTAAAAAGTCGCTATTGCTTATTGCATTCAGCATCGTTAGACGACTCTAATATGCCTTGGATGACCACTGTCTGATGATTATTTTAGATTTTATGCCAAAATTTTGATTTCGTGTCTTACGTCCCTACATTAGACGACCTTGGATTTTCGTCGCCTGCACCGCCATGCAACTTTGATGGTCGGGTGACTTTTGCTATTTACCGTCGGAGATCACTTTTCATGATTAAGAATGCATCCTGAGACCGTTTTACTCAAAGTTAGAGCAAAAAAATTTTTGTCAAAAAATCTTCCGTCGGTCATACCGGTACCCATGTCTCATAACTTGTACCAAGTTGTGAAGGGTAAATTTTGACAAAAATCCAAAAAAATCATTAAAAAGTCGCTATTGCTTATTGCATTCAGCATCATTAGACGACTCTAATATGCCTTGGATGACCACTGTCTGGTGATTATTTTAGCTTTTATGCCAAAATTTTGATTTCGTGTCTTACGTCCCTACATTAGACGACCTTGGATTTTCGTCTCCGGCACCGCCATGCAACTTTGATGGTCGGGTAACTTTCGCTATTTACTGTCGGAGATCACTTTTCGTGATTAATAATGCATCCTGACACCGTTTTACTCAAAGTTAGAGTAAAAAAATTTTTTGTCCAAAAATCTTCCGTCGGTCATACCGGTACCCATGTCTCATAACTTGTACCAAGTTGTGAAGGGTAAATTTTGACAAAAATCCAAAAAAATCATTAAAAAGTCGCTATTGCTTATTGCATTCAGCATCATTAGACGACTCTAATATGCCTTGGATGACCACTGTCTGGTGATTATTTTAGCTTTTATGCCAAAATTTTGATTTCGTGTCTTACGTCCCTACATTAGACGACCTTGGATTTTCGTCTCCTGCACCGCCATGCAACTTTGATGGTCGGGTAACTTTCGCTATTTACTGTCGGAGATCACTTTTCGTGATTAATAATGCATCCTGACACCATTTTACTCAAAGTTAGAGTAAAAAAATTTTTTGTCCAAAAATCTTCCGTCGGTCATACCGGTACCCATGTCTCATAACTTGTACCAAGTTGTAAAGGGTAAATTTTGACAAAAATCCAAAAAAATCATTAAAAAGTCGCTATTGCTTATTGCATTCAGCATCATTAGACGACTCTAATATGCCTTGGATGACCACTGTCTGGTGATTATTTTAGCTTTTATGCCAAAATTTTGATTTCGTGTCTTACGTCCCTACATTAGACGACCTTGGATTTTCGTCTCCGGCACCGCCATGCAACTTTGATGGTCGGGTAACTTTCGCTATTTACTGTCGGAGATCACTTTTCGTGATTAATAATGCATCCTGACACCGTTTTACTCAAAGTTAGAGTAAAAAAATTTTTTGTCCAAAAATCTTCCGTCGGTCATACCGGTACCCATGTCTCATAACTTGTACCAAGTTGTGAACGGTAAATTTTGACAAAAATCCAAAAAAATCATTAAAAAGTCGCTATTGCTTATTGCATTCAGCATCATTAGACGACTCTAATATGCCTTGGATGACCACTGTCTGGTGATTATTTTAGCTTTTATGCCAAAATTTTGATTTCGTGTCTTACGTCCCTACATTAGACGACCTTGGATTTTCGTCTCCTGCACCGCCATGCAACTTTGATGGTCGGGTAACTTTCGCTATTTACTATCGGAGATCACTTTTCGTGATTAATAATGCATCCTGACACAGTTTTACTCAAAGTTAGAGTAAAAAAATTTTTTGTCCAAAAATCTTCCGTCGGTCATACCGGTACCCATGTCTAATAACTTGTACCAAGTTGTGAAGGGTACATTTTGACAAAAATCCAAAAAAATCATTAAAAAGTCGCTATTGCTTATTGAATTCAGCATCGTTAGACGACTCTAATATGCCTGGGATGACCACTGTCTGATGATTATTTTAGATTTTATGCCAAAATGTTGATTTTGTCTCTTACGTCTCTAAATTAGACGACCTTGAATTTTCTTCTCTTACACCGCAATACAACCTTGAGGGTCGAGTGACTTTTGCTATTTATCGTCTGAGTTCACTTTTCATGCTTAAAAATGCATCCTGACACAGTTTTATTTAAAGTTAAAGTAAAAAAAATTTTGTCAAAAAATCTTCTGTCGGTCGTACCGGTACCCATGTCTTATGACTTGTACCAAGTTGTGAAGGGTACATTTTGACAAAAATCCAAAAAAATCATTAAAAAGTCGCTATTGCTTATTGCATTCAGCATCGTCAGACGACTCTAATATGCCTGGGATGACCACTGTCTGATGATTATTTTAGAATTTATGCCAAAATGTTGATTTTGTGTCTTACGTCTCTAAATTAGACGACCTTGGATTTTCTTCTCTTAAACCGCAATACAACTTTGAGGGTCGGGTGACTTTTGCTATTTACCGTCGGAGTTCACTTTTCATGCTTAAAAATGCATCCTGACACAGTTTTACTCAAAGTTAGAGTCAAAAAAATTTTTGTCAGAAAATCTTCTGTCGGTCGTACCGGTACCCATGTCTTATAACTTGTACCAAGTTGTGAAGGGTACATTTTGACAAAAATCCAAAAAAATCATTAAAAAGTCGCTATTGCTTATTGCATTCAACATCGTTAGACGACTCTAATATGCCTGGGATGACCACTGTCTGATGATTATTTTAGATTTTATGCCAAAATGTTGATTTTGTGTCTTACGTCTCTAAATTAGACGACCTTGGATTTTCTTCTCTTACACCGCAATACAACTTTGAAGGTCGGGTGACTTTCGCTATTTACCGTCGGAGTTCACTTTTCATGCTTAAAAATGCATCCTGACACAGTTTTACTCAAAGTTAGAGTAAAAAAAATGTTTGTCAAAAAATCTTCTGTCGGTCGTACCGGTACCCATGTCTTATAACTTGTACCAAGTTGTGCAGGGTACATTTTGACAAAAATCCAAAAAATCATGAAAAAGTCGCTATTGCTTATTGCATTCAGCATCGTAAGACGACTCTAACATGCCTGGGATGACCACTGTACGATGATTATTTTGGATTTTATGCCAAAATGTTTATTTTGTGTCTTACGTCTCTAAATTAGACGACCTTGGATTTTCTTCTCTTAAACCGCAATACAACTTTGAGGGTTGGGTGACTTTTGCTATTTACCGTCGGAGTTCACTTAACATGCTTAAAAATGCATCCTGACACAGTTTTACTCAAAGTTAAAGTAAAAAAAAATTTTGTCAAAAAATCTTCTGTCGGTCGTACCGGTACCAATGTCTTAAAACTTGTACCAAGTTGTGAAGGGTACATTTTGACAAAAATCCAAAAAAATCATTGAAAAGTCACTATTGCTTATTGCATTCAGCATCGTTAGACGACTCTAATATGCCTGGGATGACCACTTTGTGATGATTATTTTAGATTTTATGCCAAAATGTTTATTTTGTGTCTTACGTCTCTAAATTAGACGACCTTGGATTTTCTTCTCTTACACCGCGATACAACTTTGAGGGTCGGGTGACTTTTGCTATTTACCGTCGGAGTTCACTTTTCATGCTTAAAAATGCATCCTGACACAGTTTTATTTAAAGTTAGAGTAAAAAAAAAAATTGTCAAAAAATCTTCTGTCGGTCGTACCGGTACCCATGTCTTATAACTTGTACCAAGTTGTGAAGGGTACATTTTGACAAAAATCCAAAAAATCATTAAAAAGTCGCTATTGCTTATTGCATTCAGCATCGTTAGACAACTCTTATATGCCTGGGATGACCACTGTCTGATGATTATTTTAGATTTTATGCCAAAATGTTGATTTTGTGTCTTACGTCTCTAAATTAGACGACCTTGGATGTTCTTCTCTTACACCGCAATACAACTTTGAGGGTCGGGTGACTTTTGCTATTTACCGTCGGAAATCTCTTTTCATGCTTTAAAATGCATCCTGACACAGTTTTACTCGAAGTTAGAGTAAAAAAAAATGTTTGTCAAAAAATCTTCTGTCGGTCGTACCGGTACCCATGTCTTATAACTTGTACCAAGTTGTGAAGGGTACATTTTGACAAAAATCCAAAAAAATAATTAAAAAGTCGCTATTGCTTATTGCATTCAGCATCGTTAGACGACTCTAATATGCCTGAGATGCTCGCTTTCTGATGATAATTTTAGATTTTATGCCAAAATGTTGATTTTGTGTCTTACGTCTCTAAATTAGACGACCTTTGATTTTCTTCTCTTACACCGCAATACAACTTTGAAGGTCGGTTGATTTTTGCTATTTACCGTCGGCGATCACTTTTCGTGATTAATAATGCATCCTGACACCGTTTTACTCAAAGTTAGAGTAAAAAAATTTTTTGTCCAAAAATCTTCCGTCGGTCATACCGGTACCCATGTCTTATGACTTGTACCAAGTTGTGAAGGGTACATTTTGACAAAAATCCAAAAAAATCATTAAAAAGTCGCTATTGCTTATTGCATTCAGCATCGTTAGACGACTCGAGTATGCCTGGGATGACCACTGTCTGATGATTATTTTAGATTTTATGCCAAAATGTTGATTTTGTGTCTTACGTCTCTAAATTAGACGACCTTGGATTTTCTTCTCTTAAACCGCAATACAACTTTGAGGGTCGGGTGACTTTTGCTATTTACCGTCGGAGTTCACTTTTCGTGATTAATAATGCATCCTGACACCGTTTTACTCAAAGTTAGAGTAAAAAAAAATTTTGTCAAAAAATCTTCTGTCGGTCGTACCGGTACCCATGTCTTATAACTTGTACCAAGTTGTGAAGGGTACATTTTGACAAAAATCCAAAAAAATCATTAAAAAGTCGCTATTGCTTATTGCATTCAGCATCGTTAGACGACTCGAATATGCCTGGGATGACCACTGTCTGATGATTATTTTAGATTTTATGCCAAAATGTTGATTTTGTGTCTTACGTCTCTAAATTAGACGACCTTGGATTTTCTTCTCTTAAACCGCAATACAACTTTGAGGGTCGGGTGACTTTTGCTATTTACCGTCGTAGTTCACTTTTCATGCTTAAAAATGCATCCTGACACAGTTTTACTCAAAGTTAGAGTCAAAAAAATTTTTGTCCAAAAATCTTCCGTCGGTCATACCGGTACCCATGTCTTATAACTTGTACCAAGTTGTGAAGGGTACATTTTGACAAAAATCCAAAAAAATCATTAAAAAGTCGCTATTGCTTATTGCATTCAGCATCGTTAGACGACTCTTATATGCCTTGGATAACCACTTTCTGATGATTTTTTTAGATTTTATGCCAAAATGTTTATTTTGTGTCTTACGTCTCTAAATTAGACGACCTTGGATTTTCTTCTCTTACACCGCAATACAACTTTGAGAGTCGGGTGACTTTTGCTATTTACCGTCGGAGTTCACTTTTCATGCTTAAAAATGCATCCTGACACAGTTTTACTCAAAGTTAGAGTAAAAAAAAATTTTTGTCAAAAAATCTTCTGTCGGTCGTACCGGTACCCATGTCTTATGACTTGTACCAAGTTGTGAAGGGTACATTTTGACAAAAATCCAAAAAAATCATTAAAAAGTCGCTATTGCTTATAGCATTCAGCATCGTTAAACGACTCTAATATGCCTGGGATGACCACTGTACGATGATTATTTTAGATTTTATGCCAAAATGTTTATTTTGTGTCTTACGTCTCTAAATTAGACGACCTTGGATTTTCTTCTCTTACACCGCAATACAACTTTGAAGGTCGGGTAACTTTCGCTATTTACCGTCGGAGTTCACTTTTCATGCTTAAAAATGCATCCTGACACAGTTTTACTCAAAGTTAGAGTAAAAAAAAATTTTGTCAAAAAATCTTCTGTCGGTCGTACCGGTACCCATGTCTTATAACTTGTACCAAGTTGTGCAGGGTACATTTTGACAAAAATCCAAAAAATCATTAAAAAGTCGCTATTGCTTATTGCATTCAGCATCGTAAGACGACTCTAACATGCCTGGGATGACCACTGTACGATGATTATTTTAGATTTTATGCCAAAATGTTTATTTTGTGTCTTACGTCTCTAAATTAGACGACCTTGGATTTTCTTCTCTTACACCGCGATACAACTTTGAGGGTCGGGTGACTTTTGCTATTTACCGTCGGAGTTTACTTTTCATGCTTAAAAATGCATCCTGACACAGTTTTACTCAAAGTTAGAGTAAAAAAAATTTGTCAAAAAATCTTCTGTCGGTCGTACCGGTACCCATGTCTTATAACTTGTACCAAGTTGTGAAGGGTACATTTTGACAGAAATCCAAAAAAATCATTAAAAAGTCGCTATTTCTTATTGCATTCAGCATCGTTAGACGACTCTAATATGCCTGGGATGACCACTGTCTGATGATTATTTTAGATTTTATGCCAAAATGTTGATTTTGTGTCTTACGTCTCTAAATTAGACAACCTTGGATTTTCTTCTCTTACACCGCAATACAACTTTGATGGTCGGCTGACTTTTGCTATTTACCGTCGGAGTTCACTTTTCATGCTTAAAAATGCATCCTGACACAGTTTTACTCAAAGTTAGAGTAAATAAAATTTTGTCAAAAAATCTTCTGTCGGTCGTACCGGTACCCATGTCTTATAACTTGCACCAAGTTGTGAAGGGTACATTTTGACAAAAATCCAAAAAAATCATTAAAAAGTCGCTATTGTTTATTGCATTCAGCATCGTTAGACGACTCTAATATGCCTGGGATGACCACTGTCTGATGATTATTTTAGATTTTATGCCAAAATGTTTATTTTGTGTCTCACGTCTCTAAATTAGACGACCTTTGATTTTCTTCTCTTACACCGCAATACAACTTTGATGGTCGGGTGACTTTTGCTATATACCGGCGGAGTTCACTTTTCATGCTTGGAAATGCATCCTGACACAGTTTTACTCAAAGTTAGAGTAAAAAAATTTTTTGTCCAAAAATCTTCCGTCGGTCATACCGGTACCCATGTCTTATAACTTGCACCAAGTTGTGAAGGGTACATTTTGACAAAAATCAAAAAAAATCATTAAAAAGTCGCTATTGCTTATTGCATTCAGCATCGTTAGACGACTCTTATTTGCCTGGGATGACCACTTTCTGATGATTATTTTAGATTTTATGCCAAAATGTTGATTTTGTGTCTTACGTCTCTAAATTAGACGACCTTGGATTTTCTTCTGTTACATCGCAATACAACTTTGAGGGTCGGGTGACTTTTGCTATTTACCGTCGGAGTTCACTTTTCATGCTTAAAAATGCATCCTGACACAGTTTTATTTAAAGTTAGAGTAAAAAAAAAATTGTCAAAAAATCTTCTGTCGGTCGTACCGACACCCATGTCTTATAACTTGTACCAAGTTGTGAAGGGTACATTTTGACAAAAATCCAAAAAAATAATTAAAAAGTCGCTATTGCTTATTGCATTCAGCATCGTTAGACGACTCTAATATGCCTGAGATGCTCGCTTTCTGATGATAATTTTAGATTTTATGCCAAAATGTTGATTTTGTGTCTTACGTCTCTAAATTAGACAACCTTGGATTTTCTTCTGTTACACCGCAATACAACTTTGAGAGTCGGGTGACTTTTGCTATTTACCGTCGGAGTTTACTTTTCATGCTTAAAAATGCATCCTGACACAGTTTTACTCAAAGTTAGAGTAAAAAAAATTTTTGTCAAAAAATCTTCTGTCGGTCGTACCGGTACCCATGTCTTATCACTTGTACCAAGTTGTGAAGGGTACATTTTGACAAAAATCCAAAAAAATCATTAAAAAGTCGCTATTGCTTAATGCATTTAGCATCGTTAGACGACTCCAATTTGCCTGGGATGACCACTGTCTGATGATTATTTTAGATTTTATGCCAAAATGTTGATTTTGTGTCTTACGTCTCTAAATTAGACGACCTTGGATTTTCTTCTCTTACACCGCAATACAACTTTGAGGGTCGCGTGACTTTTGCTATTTACCGTCGGAGTTCACTTTTCATGCTTAAAAATGCATTCTGACACAGTTTTACTCAAAGTTAGAGTAAAAAAGAATATTGTCAAAAAATCTTCTGTCGGTCGTACCGGCACCCATGTCTTATAACTTGTACCAAGTTGTGAAGGGTACATTTTGACAAATATCCAAAAAAATAATTAAAAAGTCGCTATTGCTTATTGCATTCAGCATCGTTAGACGACTCTTATATGCCTGAGATGCTCGCTTTCTGATGATAATTTTAGATTTTATGCCAAAATGTTGATTTTGTGTCTTACGTCTCTAAATTAGACAACCTTGGATTTTCTTCTGTTACACCGCAATACAACTTTGAGAGTCGGGTGACTTTTGCTATTTACCGTCGGAGTTTACTTTTCATGCTTAAAAATGCATCCTGACACAGTTTTACTCAAAGTTAGAGTAAAAAAAATTTTTGTCAAAAAATCTTCTGTCGGTCGTACCGGTACCCATGTCTTATCACTTGTACCAAGTTGTGAAGGGTACATTTTGACAAAAATCCAAAAAAATCATTAAAAAGTCGCTATTGCTTAATGCATTTAGCATCGTTAGACAACTCTAATATGCCTGGGATGACCACTGTCTGGTGATTATTTTAGCTTTTATGCCAAAATGTTGATTTTGTGTCTTACGTCTCTAAATTAGACGACCTTGGATTTTCTTCCCTTACACCGCAATACAACTTTGAGGGTCGGGTGACTTTTGCTATTTACCGTCGGAGTTCACTTTTCATGCTTAAAAATGCATCCTGACACAGTTTTACTCAAAGTTAGAGTCAAAAAAAAATTGTCAAAAAATCTTCTGTCGGTCGTACCGGTACCCATGTCTTATAACTTGTACCAAGTTGTGAAGGGTACATTTTGACAAAAATCCAAAAAAATCATTAAAAAGTCGCTATTGCTTATTGCATTCAGCATCGTTAGACAACTCTAATATGCCTGGGATGACCACTGTCTGATGATTATTTTAGATTTTATGCCAAAATGTTGATTTTGTCTCTTACGTCTCTAAATTAGACAACCTTGGATTTTCTTCTCTTACACCGCAATACAACTTTGAGAGTCGGGTGACTTTTGCTATTTACCGCCGGAGTTCACTTTTCATGCTTAAAAATGCATCCTGACACAGTTTTATTTAAAGTTAGAGTAAAAAAAAAATTGTCAAAAAATCTTCTGTCGGTCGTATCGGTACCCATGTCTTATAACTTGTTCTAAGTTGTGAAGGGTACATTTTGACAAAAATCCAAAAAAATCATTAAAAAGTCGCTATTGCTTATTGCATTCAGCATCGTTAGACGACTCTAAAATGCCTGGGATGACCACTGTCTGATGATTATTTTAGATTTTATGCCAAAATGTTGATTTTGTGTCTTACGTCTCTTAATTAGACGACCTTGGATTTTCTTCTCTTAAACCGCAATACAACTTTGAGGGTCGGGTGACTTTTGCTATTTACCGTAAGAGTTCACTTTTCATGCTTAAAAATGCATCCTGATACAGTTTTACTCAAAGTTAGAGTAAAAAAAAATGTTTGTCAAAAAATCTTCTGTCGGTCGTACCGGTACCCATGTCTTATGACTTGTACCAAGTTGTGAAGGGTACATTTTGAAAAAAATCCAAACAAATCATTAAAAAGTCGCTATAGCTTATTGCATTCAGCATCGTTAGACGACTCTAATATGCCTGGGATGACCACTGTCTGATGATTATTTTAGATTTTATGCCAAAATGTTGATTTTGTCTCTTACGTCTCTAAATTAGACGACCTTGAATTTTCTTCTCTTACACCGCAATACAACCTTGAGGGTCGAGTGACTTTTGCTATTTACCGTCGGAGTTCACTTTTCATGCTTAAAAATGCATCCTGACACAGTTTTACTCAAAGTTAGAGTAAAACACATTTTTGTCAAAAAATCTTCTGTCGGTCGTACCGGTACCCATGTCTTATAACTTGTACCAAGTTGTGAAGGGAACATTTTGACAAAAATCCAAAAAAATCATTAAAAAGTCGCTATTGCTTATTGCATTCAGCATCATTAGACGACTCTAATATGCCTTGGATGACCACTGTCTGGTGATTATTTTAGCTTTTATGCCAAAATTTTGATTTCGTGTCTTACGTCCCTACATTAGACGACCTTGGATTTTCGTCTCCTGCACCGCCATGCAACTTTGATGGTCGGGTAACTTTCGCTATTTACTGTCGGAGATCACTTTTCGTGATTAATAATGCATCCTGACACCGTTTTACTCAAAGTTAGAGTAAAAAAATTTTTTGTCCAAAAATCTTCCGTCGGTCATACCGGTACCCATGTCTCATAACTTGTACCAAGTTGTGAAGGGTAAATTTTGACAAAAATCCAAAAAAATAATTAAAAAGTCGCTATTGCTTATTGCATTCAGCATCGTTAGACGACTCTAATATGCCTGGGATGACCACTGTCTGATGATTATTTTAGATTTTATGCCAAAATGTTGATTTTGTGTCTTACGTCTCTAAATTAGACGACCTTGGATTTTCTTCCCTTACACCGCAATACAACTTTGAGGGTCGGGTGACTTTTGCTATTTACCGTCGGAGTTCACTTTTCATGCTTAAAAATGCATCCTGACACAGTTTATTTTAAAGTTAGAGTAAAAAAAAAATTGTCAAAAAATCTTCTGTCGGTCGTACCGGACCCATGTCTTATAACTTTTACCAAGTTGTGAAGGGTACATTTTGACAAAAATCCAAAAAAATCATTAAAAAGTCGCTATTGCTTATTGCATTCAGCATCGTTAGACAACTCTAATATGCCTGGGATGACCACTGTCTGATGATTATTTTAGATTTTATGCCAAAATGTTGATTTTGTGTCTTACGTCTCTAAATTAGACGACCTTGGATTTTCTTCCCTTACACCGCAATACAACTTTGAGGGTCGGGTGACTTTTGCTATTTACCGTCGGAGTTCACTTTTCATGCTTAAAAATGCATCCTGACACAGCTTTATTTAAAGTTAGAGTAAAAAAAAAATTGTCAAAAAATCTTCTGTCGGTCGTACCGGCACCCATGTCTTATAACTTGTACCAAGTTGTGAAGGGTACATTTTGACAAAAATCCAAAAAAATCATTAAAAAGTCGCTATTGCTTATTGCATTCAGCATCGTTAGACGACTCTAATATGCCTGGGATGACCACTTTGTGATGATTATTTTAGATTTTATGCCAAAATGTTGATTTTGTGTCTTACGTCTCTAAATTAGACGACCTTGGAATTTCTTCTCTTACACCGCAATACAACTTTGAGGGTCGGGTGACTTTTGCTATTTACCGTCGGAGTTCACTTTTCATGCTTAAAAATGCATCCTGACACAGTTTTACTCAAAGTTAGAGTAAAAAAAATTTTTGTCAAAAAATCTTCTGTCGGTCGTACCGGTACCCATGTCTTATAACTTGTACCAAGTTGTGAAGGGTACATTTTGACAAAAATCCAAAAAAATCATTAAAAAGTCGCTATTGCTTATTGCATTCAGCATCGTTAGACAACTCTAATATGCCTGGGATGACCACTGTCTGATGATTATTTTAGATTTTATGCCAAAATGTTGATTTTGTCTCTTACGTCTCTAAATTAGACAACCTTGGATTTTCTTCTCTTACACCGCAATACAACTTTGAAGGTCGGGTGACTTTCGCTATTTACCGTCGGAGTTCACTTTTCATGCTTAAAAATGCATCCTGACACAGTTTTACTCGAAGTTAGAGTAAAAAAAAATGTTTGTCACAAAATCTTCTGTCGGTCGTACCGGTACCCATGTCTTATAACTTGTACCAAGTTGTAAAGGGTACATTATGACAAAAATCCAAAAAAATCATTATAAAGTCGCTATTGCTTATTGCATTCAGCATCGTTAGACGACTCTAATATGCCTTTCATAACCACTGTCTGATGATTATTTTAGATTTTATGCCAAAATGTAGATTTTGTGTCTTACGTCTCTAAATAAGACGACCTTGGATTTTCTTCTCTTACACCGCAATACAACTTTGAGGGTCGGGTGACTTTTGCTATTTACCGTCTGAGTTCACTTTTCATGCTTAATAATGCATCCTGACACAGTTTTATTTAAAGTTAGAGTAAAAAAAAAATTGTCAAAAAATCTTCTGTCGGTCGTACCGGTACCCATGTCTTATAACTTGTACCAAGTTGTGAAGGGTACATTTTGACAAAAATCCAAAAAAATCATTAAAAAGTCGCTATTGCTTATTGCATTCAGCATCAATAGACAACTCTAATATGCCTGGGATGACCACTGTCTGATGATTATTTTAGATTTTATGCCAAAATGTTGATTTTGTGTCTTACGTCTCTAAATTAGACGACCTTGGATTTTCTTCCCTTACACCGCAATACAACTTTGAGGGTCGGGTGACTTTTGCTATTTACCGCCGGAGTTCACTTTTCATGCTTAAAAATGCATCCTGACACAGTTTTATTTAAAGTTAGAGTAAAAAAAAAATTGTCAAAAAATCTTCTGTCGGTCGTACCGGTACCCATGTCTTATAACTTGTACCAAGTTGTGAAGGGTACATTTTGACAAAAATCCAAAAAAATCATTAAAAAGTCGCTATTGCTTATTGCATTCAGCATCGTTAGACAACTCTAATATGCCTGGGATGACCACTGTCTGATGATTATTTTAGATTTTATGCCAAAATGTTGATTTTGTGTCTTACGTCTCTAAATTAGACGACCTTGGATTTTCTTCTCTTACACCGCAATACAACTTTGAGGGTCGGGTGACTTTTGCTATTTACCGTCGGAGTTCACTTTTCATGCTTAAAAATGCATCCTGACACAGTTTTACTCAAAGTTAGAGTAAAAAAAATGTTTGTCAAAAAATCTTCTGTCGGTCGTACCGGTACCCATGTCTTATGACTTGTACCAAGTTGTGAAGGGTACATTTTGACAAAAATCCAAAAAAATCATTAAAAAGTCGCTATTGCTTATTGCATTCAGCATCGTTAGACGACTCGAGTATGCCTGGGATGACCACTGTCTGATGATTATTTTAGATTTTATGCCAAAATGTTGATTTTGTGTCTTACGTCTCTAAATTAGACGACCTTGGATTTTCTTCTCTTAAACCGCAATACAACTTTGAGGGTCGGATGACTTTTGCTATTTACCGTAAGAGTTCACTTTTCATGCTTAAAAATGCATCCTGATACAGTTTTACTCAAAGTTAGAGTAAAAAAAAATGTTTGTCAAAAAATCTTCTGTCGGTCGTACCGGTACCCATGTCTTATGACTTGTACCAAGTTGTGAAGGGTACATTTTGACAAAAATCCAAACAAATCATTAAAAAGTCGCTATAGCTTATTGCATTCAGCATCGTTAGACGACTCTAATATGCCTGGGATGACCACTGTCTGATGATTATTTTAGATTTTATGCCAAAATGTTGATTTTGTCTCTTACGTCTCTAAATTAGACGACCTTGAATTTTCTTCTCTTACACCGCAATACAACCTTGAGGGTCGAGTGACTTTTGCTATTTACCGTCGGAGTTCACTTTTCATGCTTGAAAATGCATCCTGAACCAGTTTTACTCAAAGTTAGAGTAAAAAAAAATTTTGTCAAAAAATCTTCTGTCGGTCGTACCGGTACCCATGTCTTATAACTTGTACCAAGTTGTGAAGGGTACATTTTGACAAAAATCCAAAAAAATAATTAAAAAGTCGCTATTGCTTATTGCATTCAGCATCGTTAGACGACTCTAATATGCCTGGGATGACCACTGTCTGATGATTATTTTAGATTTTATGCCAAAATGTTGATTTTGTGTCTTACGTCTCTAAATTAGACGACCTTGGATTTTCTTCTCTTACACCGCAATACAACTTTGAAGGTCGGGTGACTTTCGCTATTTACCGTCGGAGTTCACTTTTCATGCTTAAAAATGCATCCTGACACAGTTTTACTCAAAGTTAGAGTAAAAAAAATTTTTGTCAAAAAATCTTCTGTCGGTCGTACCGGTACCCATGTCTTATAACTTGTACCAAGTTGTGAAGGGTACATTTTGACAAAAATCCAAAAAAATCATTAAAAAGTCGCTATTGCTTATTGCATTCAACATCGTTAGACGACTCTAATATGCCTTGGATGACCACTGTCTGGTGATTATTTTAGCTTTTATGCCAAAATTTTGATTTCGTGTCTTACGTCCCTACATTAGACGACCTTGGATTTTCGTCTCTTACACCGTATTACAACTTTGAGAGTCGGGTGACTTTTGCTATTTACCGTCGGAGTTCACTTTTCATGCTTAAAAATGCATCCTGACACAGTTTTACTCAAAGTTAGAGTAAAAAAAATTTTTGTCAAAAAATCTTCTGTCGGTCGTACCGGTACCCATGTCTTATAACTTGTACCAAGTTGTGAAGGGTACATTTTGACAAAAATCCAAAAAAATCTTTAAAAAGTCGCTATTGCTTATTGCATTCAGCATCGTTAGACGACTCTTATATGCCTTGGATGACCACTGTCTGATGATTATTTTAGCTTTTATGCCAAAATTTTGATTTCGTGTCTTACGTCCCTACATTAGACGACCTTGGATTTTCGTCTCCTGCACCGCCATGCAACTTTGATGGTCGGGTAACTTTCGCTATTTACTGTCGGAGATCACTTTTCATGATTAATAATGCATCCTGAGACCGTTTTACTCAAAGTTAGAGCAAAAAAATTTTTTGTCCAAAAATCTTCCGTCGGTCATACCGGTACCCATGTCCTATGACTTGTACCAAGTTGTGAAGGGTACATTTTGACAAAAATCCAAAAAAATCATTAAAAAGTCGCTATTGCTTATTGCATTCAGCATCGTTAGACGACTCTTATATGCCTTGGATGACCACTGTCTGATGATTATTTTAGCTTTTATGCCAAAATTTTGATTTCGTGTCTTACGTCCCTACATTAGACGACCTTGGATTTTCGTCTCCTGCACCGCCATGCAACTTTGATGGTCGGGTAACTTTCGCTATTTACTGTCGGAGATCACTTTTCATGATTAATAATGCATCCTGAGACCGTTTTACTCAAAGTTAGAGCAAAAAAATTTTTTGTCCAAAAATCTTCCGTCGGTCATACCGGTACCCTTGTCCTATGACTTGTACCAAGTTGTGAAGGGTACATTTTGACAAAAATCCAAAAAAATCTTTAAAAAGTCGCTATTGCTTATTGCATTCAGCATCGTTAGACGACTCTTATATGCCTTGGATGACCACTGTCTGATGATTATTTTAGATTTTATGCCAAAATTTTGATTTCGTGTCTTACGTCCCTACATTAGACGACCTTGGATTTTCTTCTCCCACACCGCCATACAACTTTGATGGTCGGGTGACTTTTGCTATTTACTGTCGGTGTTCACTTTTCGTGGTTAAATATGTATTCTGAGACAGTTTTACTCAAAGTTAGAGAAAAAAAATTTCTTCTCAATAAATCCCCCGAAACCAATGTCTTATACATTGAACCAGGTTATGAGGCGCACCTGTGTGTGAAGAGTTCTTCGTGTGGTTTATAGACATTTCAGGCACTTGGTATATAGTTTTGGTTTGTGCCCAAGTCCCGTACTTAGAGATATTTTTGGTTTCGGACCAACCAATTCGACTTGCCTTCATCTCTTGTTAGGTTTATAATATCAATACTCGAACTTATATGCATGTTCAGGGACATCATTTTAACTTTCGGTTTGCGCACAAGTCCCGAACTTAGTGATGTTTTTGGTTTTGGACCAACCAATTCGACTTGCCTTCATCTCTTGTTAGGTTTATAATATCAATACTCGAACTTATATGCATGTTCAGGGACATCATTTTAACTTTCGGTTTGCACCCAAGTCCCGAACTTAGAGATATTTTTGGTTTCGGACCAACCAATTCGACTTGCCTTCATCTCTTGTTAGGTTTATAATATCAATACTCGAACTTATATGCATGTTCAGGGACATCATTTTAACTTTCGGTTTGTACCCAAGTCCCGAACTTAGTGATATTTTTGGTTTCTCACCAACCAAATCGACTTGCCTTCATCTCTTGTTAGGTTTATAATATCAATACTCGAACTTATATGCATGTTCAGGGACATCATTTTAACTTTCGGTTTGCACCCAAGTCCCGAACTTAGAGATATTTTTGGTTTTGGACCAACCAATTCGACTTGCGTTCATCTCTTGTTCGGTTTATAATATCAATACTCGAACTTATATGCATGTTCAGGGACATCATTTTAACTTTCGGTTTGTACCCAAGTCCCGAACTTAGAGATATTTTTGGTTTTGGACCAACCAATTCGACTTGCCTTCATCTCTTTTTAGGTTTATAATATCAATACTCGAACTTATATGCATGTTCAGGGACATCATATTAACTTTCGGTTTGTACCCAAGTCCCGAACTTAGTGATATTTTTGGTTTCCGACCAACCAATTCGACTTGCCTTCATCTCTTGTTAGGTTTATAATATCAATACTCGAACTTATATGCATGTTCAGGGACATCATTTTAACTTTCGGTTTGTACCCAAGTCCCGAACTTAGTGATATTTTTGGTTTCCGACCAACCAATTCGACTTGCCTTCATCTCTTGTTAGGTTTATAATATCAATACTCGAACTTATATGCATGTTCAGGGACATCATTTTAACTTTCGGTTTGTACCCAAGTCCCGAACTTAGAGATATTTTTGGTTTTGGACCAACCAATTCGACTTGCCTTCATCTCTTGTTAGGTTTATAATATCAATACTCGAACTTATATGCATGTTCAGGGACATCATATTCACTTTCGGTTTGCACCCAAGTCCCGAACTTAGTGATATTTTTGGTTTCTTACCAACCAATTCGACTTGCCTTCATCTCTTGTTAGGTTTATAATATCAATACTCGAACTTATATGCATGTTCAGGGACATCATATTCACTTTCGGTTTTTACCCAAGTCCCGAACTTAGAGATATTTTTGGTTTCTTATCAACCAATTCGACTTGCCTTCATCTCTTGTTAGGTTTATAATATCAATACTCGAACTTATATGCATGTTCAAGGACATCATTTTCACTTTCGGTTTGTACCCAAGTCCCGAACTTAGTGATATTTTTGGTTTCTTAGCAACCAATTCGACTTGCCTTCATCTCTTGTTAGGTTTATAATATCAATACTCGAACTTATATGCATGTTCAGGGACATCATTTTAACTTTCGGTTTGTACCCAAGTCCCGAACTTAGTGATATTTTTGGTTTTGGACCAACCAATTCGACTTGCCTTCATCTCTTGTTAGGTTTATAATATCAATACTCGAACTGATATGCATGTTCAGGGACATCATTTTAACTTTCGGTTTGTACCCAAGTCCCGAACTTAGAGATATTTTTGGTTTTGGACCAACCAATTCGACTTGTCTTCATCTCTTGTTAGGTTTATAATATCAATACTCGAACTTATATGCATGTTCAGGGACATCATATTCACTTTCGGTTTGCACCCAAGTCCCGAACTTAGTGATATTTTTGGTTTCTTATCAACCAATTCGACTTGCCTTCATCTCTTGTTAGGTTTATAATATCAATACTCGAACTTATATGCATGTTCAGGGACATCATTTTAACTTTCGGTTTGCACCCAAGTCCCGAACTTAGAGATATTTTTGGTTTTGGACCAACCAATTCGACTTGCCTTCATCTCTTGTTAGGTTTATAATATCAATACTCGAACTTATATGCATGTTCAGGGACATCATTTTAACATTCGGTTTGTACCCAAGTCCCGAACTTAGTGATATTTTTGGTTTCCGACCAACCAATTCGACTTGCCTTCATCTCTTGTTAGGTTTATAATATCAATACTCGAACTTATATGCATGTTCAGGGACATCATTTTAACTTTCGGTTTGCACCCAAGTCCCGAACTTAGAGATATTTTTGGTTTTGGACCAACCAATTCGACTTGCCTTCATCTCTTGTTAGGTTTATAATATCAATACTCGAACTTATATGCATGTTCAGGGACATCATATTCACTTTCGGTTTGCACCCAAGTCCCGAACTTAGTGATATTTTTGGTTTCTTACCAACCAATTCGACTTGCCTTCATCTCTTGTTAGGTTTATAATATCAATACTCGAACTTATATGCATGTTCAGGGACATCATATTCACTTTCGGTTTTTACCCAAGTCCCGAACTTAGAGATATTTTTGGTTTCTTATCAACCAATTCGACTTGCCTTCATCTCTTGTTAGGTTTATAATATCAATACTCGAACTTATATGCATGTTCAAGGACATCATTTTCACTTTCGGTTTGTACCCAAGTCCCGAACTTAGTGATATTTTTGGTTTCTTAGCAACCAATTCGACTTGCCTTCATCTCTTGTTAGGTTTATAATATCAATACTCGAACTTATATGCATGTTCAGGGACATCATTTTAACTTTCGGTTTGTACCCAAGTCCCGAACTTAGTGATATTTTTGGTTTTGGACCAACCAATTCGACTTGCCTTCATCTCTTGTTAGGTTTATAATATCAATACTCGAACTGATATGCATGTTCAGGGACATCATTTTAACTTTCGGTTTGTACCCAAGTCCCGAACTTAGAGATATTTTTGGTTTTGGACCAACCAATTCGACTTGTCTTCATCTCTTGTTAGGTTTATAATATCAATACTCGAACTTATATGCATGTTCAGGGACATCATTTTAACTTTCGGTTTGTACCCAAGTCCCGAACTTAGAGATATTTTTGGTTTCTTACCAACCAATTCGACTAGCATTCATCTCTTGTTAGGTTTATAATATCAATACTCGAACTTATATGCATGTTCAGGGACATCATATTCACTTTCGGTTTGCACCCAAGTCCCGAACTTAGTGATATTTTTGGTTTCTTATCAACCAATTCGACTTGCCTTCATCTCTTGTTAGGTTTATAATATCAATACTCGAACTTATATGCATGTTCAGGGACATCATTTTAACTTTCGGTTTGCACCCAAGTCCCGAACTTAGAGATATTTTTGGTTTTGGACCAACCAATTCGACTTGCCTTCATCTCTTGTTAGGTTTATAATATCAATACTCGAACTTATATGCATGTTCAGGGACATCATTTTAACATTCGGTTTGTACCCAAGTCCCGAACTTAGTGATATTTTTGGTTTCCGACCAACCAATTCGACTTGCCTTCATCTCTTGTTAGGTTTATAATATCAATACTCGAACTTATATGCATGTTCAGGGACATCATTTTAACTTTCGGTTTGCACCCAAGTCCCGAACTTAGAGATATTTTTGGTTTTGGACCAACCAATTCGACTTGCCTTCATCTCTTGTTAGGTTTATAATATCAATACTCGAACTTATATGCATGTTCAGGGACATCATATTAACTATTGGTTTGCGCACAAGTCCCGAACTTAGTGATATTTTTGGTTTCCAACCAACCAATTCGACTTGCCTTCATCTCTTGTTAGGTTTATAATATCAATACTCGAACTTATATGCATGTTCAGGGACATCATTTTAACTTTCGGTTTGCACCCAAGTCCCGAACTTAGAGATATTTTTGGTTTATCACCAACCAATTCGACTTGCCTTCATCTCTTGTTAGGTTTATAATATCAATACTCGAACTTATATGCATGTTCAGGGACATCATTTTAACTTTTGGTTTGCGCACAAGTCCCGAACTTAGTGATATTTTTGGTTTCCGACCAACCAATTCGACTTGCCTTCATCTCTTGTTAGGTTTATAATATCAATACTCGAACTTATATGCATGTTCAGGGACATCATATTAACTTTCAGTTTGTACCCAAGTCCCGAACTTAGAGACATTTTTGGTTTCGGACCAACCAATTCGACTTGCCTTCATCTCTTGTTAGGTTTATAAAATCAATACTCGAACTTATATGCATGTTCAGGGACATCATTTTAACTTTCGGTTTGCACCCAAGTCCCGAACTTAGAGATATTTTTGGTTTTGGACCAACCAATTCGACTTGCCTTCATCTCTTGTTAGGTTTATAATATCAATACTCGAACTTATATGCATGTTCAGGGACGTCATATTAACTTTTGGTTTGCACCCAAGTCCCGAACTTAGTGATATATTTGGTTTTGGACCAACCAATTCGACTTGCCTTCATCTCTTGTTAGGTTTATAATATCAATACTCGAACTTATATGCATGTTCAGGGACATCATTTTAACTTTCGGTTTGCACCCAAGTCCCGAACTTAGAGATATTTTTGGTTTTGGACCAACCAATTCGACTTGCCTTCATCTCTTTTTAGGTTTATAAAATCAATACTCGAACTTATATGCATGTTCAGGGACATCATTTTAACTTTTGGTTTGCGCACAAGTCCCGAACTTAGAGATATTTTTGGTTTCCGACCAACCAATTCGACTTGCCTTCATCTCTTGTTAGGTTTATAATATCAATACTCGAACTTATATGCATGTTCAGGGACATCATATTAACTTTCGGTTTGTACCCAAGTCCCGAACTTAGAGATATTTTTGGTTTCTCACCAACCAATTCGACTTGCCTTCATCTCTTGTTAGGTTTATAATATCAATACTCGAACTTATATGCATGTTCAGGGACATCATATTCACTTTCGGTTTGCACCCAAGTCCCGAACTTAGTGATATTTTTGGTTTCTTACCAACCAATTCGACTTGCCTTCATCTCTTGTTAGGTTTATAATATCAATACTCGAACTTATATGCATGTTCAGGGACATCATATTCACTTTCGGTTTTTACCCAAGTCCCGAACTTAGAGATATTTTTGGTTTCTTATCAACCAATTCGACTTGCCTTCATCTCTTGTTAGGTTTATAATATCAATACTCGAACTTATATGCATGTTCAAGGACATCATTTTCACTTTCGGTTTGTACCCAAGTCCCGAACTTAGTGATATTTTTGGTTTCTTAGCAACCAATTCGACTTGCCTTCATCTCTTGTTAGGTTTATAATATCAATACTCGAACTTATATGCATGTTCAGGGACATCATTTTAACTTTCGGTTTGTACCCAAGTCCCGAACTTAGTGATATTTTTGGTTTTGGACCAACCAATTCGACTTGCCTTCATCTCTTGTTAGGTTTATAATATCAATACTCGAACTGATATGCATGTTCAGGGACATCATTTTAACTTTCGGTTTGTACCCAAGTCCCGAACTTAGAGATATTTTTGGTTTTGGACCAACCAATTCGACTTGTCTTCATCTCTTGTTAGGTTTATAATATCAATACTCGAACTTATATGCATGTTCAGGGACATCATATTAACTTTCGGTTTGTACCCAAGTCCCGAACTTAGAGATATTTTTGGTTTCTTACCAACCAATTCGACTTGCCTTCATCTCTTGTTAGGTTTATAATATCAATACTCGAACTTATATGCATGTTCAGGGACATCATATTCACTTTCGGTTTGCACCCAAGTCCCGAACTTAGTGATATTTTTGGTTTCTTATCAACCAATTCGACTTGCCTTCATCTCTTGTTAGGTTTATAATATCAATACTCGAACTTATATGCATGTTCAGGGACATCATTTTAACTTTCGGTTTGCACCCAAGTCCCGAACTTAGAGATATTTTTGGTTTTGGACCAACCAATTCGACTTGCCTTCATCTCTTGTTAGGTTTATAATATCAATACTCGAACTTATATGCATGTTCAGGGACATCATTTTAACATTCGGTTTGTACCCAAGTCCCGAACTTAGTGATATTTTTGGTTTCCGACCAACCAATTCGACTTGCCTTCATCTCTTGTTAGGTTTATAATATCAATACTCGAACTTATATGCATGTTCAGGGACATCATTTTAACTTTCGGTTTGCACCCAAGTCCCGAACTTAGAGATATTTTTGGTTTTGGACCAACCAATTCGACTTGCCTTCATCTCTTGTTAGGTTTATAATATCAATACTCGAACTTATATGCATGTTCAGGGACATCATATTAACTATTGGTTTGCGCACAAGTCCCGAACTTAGTGATATTTTTGGTTTCCAACCAACCAATTCGACTTGCCTTCATCTCTTGTTAGGTTTATAATATCAATACTCGAACTTATATGCATGTTCAGGGACATCATTTTAACTTTCGGTTTGCACCCAAGTCCCGAACTTAGAGATATTTTTGGTTTCTCACCAACCAATTCGACTTGCCTTCATCTCTTGTTAGGTTTATAATATCAATACTCGAACTTATATGCATGTTCAGGGACATCATTTTAACTTTTGGTTTGCGCACAAGTCCCGAACTTAGTGATATTTTTGGTTTCCGACCAACCAATTCGACTTGCCTTCATCTCTTGTTAGGTTTATAATATCAATACTCGAACTTATATGCATGTTCAGGGACATCATATTAACTTTCAGTTTGTACCCAAGTCCCGAACTTAGAGACATTTTTGGTTTCGGACCAACCAATTCGACTTGCCTTCATCTCTTGTTAGGTTTATAAAATCAATACTCGAACTTATATGCATGTTCAGGGACATCATTTTAACTTTCGGTTTGCACCCAAGTCCCGAACTTAGAGATATTTTTGGTTTTGGACCAACCAATTCGACTTGCCTTCATCTCTTGTTAGGTTTATAATATCAATACTCGAACTTATATGCATGTTCAGGGACGTCATATTAACTTTTGGTTTGCACCCAAGTCCCGAACTTAGTGATATATTTGGTTTTGGACCAACCAATTCGACTTGCCTTCATCTCTTGTTAGGTTTATAATATCAATACTCGAACTTATATGCATGTTCAGGGACATCATTTTAACTTTCGGTTTGCACCCAAGTCCCGAACTTAGAGATATTTTTGGTTTTGGACCAACCAATTCGACTTGCCTTCATCTCTTTTTAGGTTTATAAAATCAATACTCGAACTTATATGCATGTTCAGGGACATCATTTTAACTTTTGGTTTGCACCCAAGTCCCGAACTTAGTGATATTTTTGGTTTCCGACCAACCAATTCGACTTGCCTTCATCTCTTGTTAGGTTTATAATATCAATACTCGAACTTATATGCATGTTCAAGGACATCATTTTAACTTTCGGTTTGTACCCAAGTCACGAACTTAGAGATATTTTTGGTTTCTCACCAACCAAATCGACTTGCCTTCATCTCTTGTTAGGTTTATAATATCAATACTCGAACTTATATGCATGTTCAGGGACATCATTTTAACTTTCGGTTTGCACCCAAGTCCCGAACTTAGTGATATTTTTGGTTTCTTATCAACCAATTCGACTGCCTTCATCTCTTGTTAGGTTTATAATATCAATACTCGAACTTATATGCATGTTCAGGGACATCATTTTAACTTTCGGTTTGCACCCAAGTCCCGAACTTAGAGATATTTTTGGTTTCGGACCAACCAAATCGACTTGCCTTCATCTCTTGTTAGGTTTATAATATCAATACTCGAACTTATATGCATGTTCAGGGACATCATTTTAACTTTCGGTTTGCACCCAAGTCCCGAACTTAGTGATATTTTTGGTTTTGGACCAACCAATTCGACTTGCCTTCATCTCTTGTTAGGTTTATAATATCAATACTCGAACTTATATGCATGTTCAGGGACATCATTTTAACTTTCGGTTTGCACCCAAGTCCCGAACTTAGAGATATTTTTGGTTTCGGACCAACCAATTCGACTTGCCTTCATCTCTTGTTAGGTTTATAATATCAATACTCGAACTTATATGCATGTTCAGGGACATCATATTAACTTTCGGTTTGTACCCAAGTCCCGAACTTAGAGATATTTTTGGTTTCTTACCAACCAATTCGACTTGCCTTCATCTCTTGTTAGGTTTATAATATCAATACTCGAACTTATATGCATGTTCAGGGACATCATTTTAACTTTCGGTTTGCACCCAAGTCCCGAACTTAGAGATATTTTTGGTTTCTTACTTACCAATTCGACTTGCCTTCATCTCTTGTTAGGTTTATAATATCAATACTCGAACTTATATGCATGTTCAGGGACATCATTTTAACTTTCGGTTTGCACCCAAGTCCCGAACTTAGAGATAGTTTTGGTTTTGGACCAACCAATTCAACTTGCCTTCATCTCTTGTTAGGTTTATAATATCAATACTCGAACTTATATGCATGTTCAGGGACATCATTTTAACTTTCGGTTTGTACCCAAGTCCGGAACTTAGTGATATTTTTGGTTTTGGACCAACCAAATCGACTTGCCTTCATCTCTTGTTAGGTTTATAATATCAATACTCGAACTTATATGCATGTTCAGGGACATCATTTTAACTTTCGGTTTGTACCCAAGTCCCGAACTTAGTGATATTTTTGGTTTTGGACCAACCAATTCAACTTGCCTTCATCTCTTGTTAGGTTTATAATATCAATACTCGAACTTATATGCATGTTCAGGGACATCATTTTAACTTTCGGTTTGCACCCAAGTCCCGAACTTAGAGATAGTTTTGGTTTTGGACCAACCAATTCAACTTGCCTTCATCTCTTGTTAGGTTTATAATATCAATACTCGAACTTATATGCATGTTCAGGGACATCATTTTAACTTTCGGTTTGTACCCAAGTCCGGAACTTAGTGATATTTTTGGTTTTGGACCAACCAAATCGACTTGCCTTCATCTCTTGTTAGGTTTATAATATCAATACTCGAACTTATATGCATGTTCAGGGACATCATTTTAACTTTCGGTTTGTACCCAAGTCCCGAACTTAGTGATATTTTTGGTTTTGGACCAACCAATTCAACTTGCCTTCATCTCTTGTTAGGTTTATAATATCAATACTCGAACTTATATGCATGTTCAGGGACATCATATTAACTTTCGGTTTGCACCCAAGTCCCGAACTTAGAGATATTTGTGGTTTCCGACCAACCAATTCGACTTGCCTTCATCTCTTGTTAGGTTTATAATATCAATACTCGAACTTATATGCATGTTCAGGGACATCATTTTAACTTTCGGTTTGCACCCAAGTCCCGAACTTAGAGATATTTTTGGTTTTGGACCAACCAATTCGACTTGCCTTCATCTCTTGTTAGGTTTATAATATCAATACTCGAACTGATATGCATGTTCAGGGACATCATTTTAACTTTCGGTTTGCACCCAAGTGCCGAACTTAGTGATATTTTTGGTTTCGGACCAACCAATTCGACTTGCCTTCATCTCTTGTTAGGTTTATTATATCAATACTCGAACTTATATGCATGTTCAGGGACATCATTTTAACTTTCGGTTTGCACCCAAGTCCCGAACTTAGAGATATTTTTGGTTTCCGACCAACCAATTCGACTTGCCTTCATCTCTTGTTAGGTTTATAATATCAATACTCGAACTTATATGCATGTTCAGGGACATCATTTTAACTTTCGGTTTGCACCCAAGTCCCGAACTTAGAGATATTTTTGGTTTCTTACCAACCAATTCGACTTGCGTTCATCTCTTGTTCGGTTTATAATATCAATACTCGAACTTATATGCATGTTCAAGGACATCATTTTAACTTTCGGTTTGTACCCAAGTCCCGAACTTAGAGATATTTTTGGTTTTGGACCAACCAATTCGACTTGCCTTCATCTCTTGTTAGGTTTATAATATCAATACTCGAACTTATATGCATGTTCAGGGACATCATATTCACTTTCGGTTTGCACCCAAGTCCCGAACTTAGTGATATTTTTGGTTTCTTACCAACCAATTCGACTTGCCTTCATCTCTTGTTAGGTTTATAATATCAATACTCGAACTTATATGCATGTTCAGGGACATCATATTCACTTTCGGTTTTTACCCAAGTCCCGAACTTAGAGATATTTTTGGTTTCTTATCAACCAATTCGACTTGCCTTCATCTCTTGTTAGGTTTATAATATCAATACTCGAACTTATATGCATGTTCAAGGACATCATTTTCACTTTCGGTTTGTACCCAAGTCCCGAACTTAGTGATATTTTTGGTTTCTTAGCAACCAATTCGACTTGCCTTCATCTCTTGTTAGGTTTATAATATCAATACTCGAACTTATATGCATGTTCAGGGACATCATTTTAACTTTCGGTTTGTACCCAAGTCCCGAACTTAGTGATATTTTTGGTTTTGGACCAACCAATTCGACTTGCCTTCATCTCTTGTTAGGTTTATAATATCAATACTCGAACTGATATGCATGTTCAGGGACATCATTTTAACTTTCGGTTTGTACCCAAGTCCCGAACTTAGAGATATTTTTGGTTTTGGACCAACCAATTCGACTTGCCTTCATCTCTTGTTAGGTTTATAATATCAATACTCGAACTTATATGCATGTTCAGGGACATCATATTAACTTTCGGTTTGCACCCAAGTCCCGAACTTAGAGATATTTTTGGTTTCTTACCAACCAATTCGACTTGCATTCATCTCTTGTTAGGTTTATAATATCAATACTCGAACTTATATGCATGTTCAGGGACATCATATTCACTTTCGGTTTGCACCCAAGTCCCGAACTTAGTGATATTTTTGGTTTCTTATCAACCAATTCGACTTGCCTTCATCTCTTGTTAGGTTTATAATATCAATACTCGAACTTATATGCATGTTCAGGGACATCATTTTAACTTTCGGTTTGCACCCAAGTCCCGAACTTAGAGATATTTTTGGTTTTGGACCAACCAATTCGACTTGCCTTCATCTCTTGTTAGGTTTATAATATCAATACTCGAACTTATATGCATGTTCAGGGACATCATTTTAACATTCGGTTTGTACCCAAGTCCCGAACTTAGTGATATTTTTGGTTTCCGACCAACCAATTCGACTTGCCTTCATCTCTTGTTAGGTTTATAATATCAATACTCGAACTTATATGCATGTTCAGGGACATCATTTTAACTTTCGGTTTGCACCCAAGTCCCGAACTTAGAGATATTTTTGGTTTTGGACCAACCAATTCGACTTGCCTTCATCTCTTGTTAGGTTTATAATATCAATACTCGAACTTATATGCATGTTCAGGGACATCATATTAACTATTGGTTTGCGCACAAGTCCCGAACTTAGTGATATTTTTGGTTTCCAACCAACCAATTCGACTTGCCTTCATCTCTTGTTAGGTTTATAATATCAATACTCGAACTTATATGCATGTTCAGGGACATCATTTTAACTTTCGGTTTGCACCCAAGTCCCGAACTTAGAGATATTTTTGGTTTCTCACCAACCAATTCGACTTGCCTTCATCTCTTGTTAGGTTTATAATATCAATACTCGAACTTATATGCATGTTCAGGGACATCATTTTAACTTTTGGTTTGCGCACAAGTCCCGAACTTAGTGATATTTTTGGTTTCCGACCAACCAATTCGACTTGCCTTCATCTCTTGTTAGGTTTATAATATCAATACTCGAACTTATATGCATGTTCAGGGACATCATATTAACTTTCAGTTTGTACCCAAGTCCCGAACTTAGAGACATTTTTGGTTTCGGACCAACCAATTCGACTTGCCTTCATCTCTTGTTAGGTTTATAAAATCAATACTCGAACTTATATGCATGTTCAGGGACATCATTTTAACTTTCGGTTTGCACCCAAGTCCCGAACTTAGAGATATTTTTGGTTTTGGACCAACCAATTCGACTTGCCTTCATCTCTTGTTAGGTTTATAATATCAATACTCGAACTTATATGCATGTTCAGGGACGTCATATTAACTTTTGGTTTGCACCCAAGTCCCGAACTTAGTGATATATTTGGTTTTGGACCAACCAATTCGACTTGCCTTCATCTCTTGTTAGGTTTATAATATCAATACTCGAACTTATATGCATGTTCAGGGACATCATTTTAACTTTCGGTTTGCACCCAAGTCCCGAACTTAGAGATATTTTTGGTTTTGGACCAACCAATTCGACTTGCCTTCATCTCTTTTTAGGTTTATAAAATCAATACTCGAACTTATATGCATGTTCAGGGACATCATTTTAACTTTTGGTTTGCGCACAAGTCCCGAACTTAGAGATATTTTTGGTTTCCGACCAACCAATTCGACTTGCCTTCATCTCTTGTTAGGTTTATAATATCAATACTCGAACTTATATGCATGTTCAGGGACATCATATTAACTTTCGGTTTGTACCCAAGTCCCGAACTTAGAGATATTTTTGGTTTCTCACCAACCAATTCGACTTGCCTTCATCTCTTGTTAGGTTTATAATATCAATACTCGAACTTATATGCATGTTCAGGGACATCATTTTAACTTTCGGTTTGTACCCAAGTCCCGAACTTAGTGATATTTTTGGTTTCTTACTTACCAATTCGACTTGCCTTCATCTCTTGTTAGGTTTATAATATCAATACTCGAACTTATATGCATGTTCAGGGACATCATATTAACTTTTGGTTTGCGCACAAGTCCCGAACTTAGAGATATTTTTGGTTTTGGACCAACCAATTCGACTTGCCTTCATCTCTTGTGAGGTTTATAATATCAATACTCGAACTTATATGCATGTTCAGGGACATTATTTTAACTTTCGGTTTGTACCCAAGTCCCGAACTTAGAGATATTTTTGGTTTTGGACCAACCAATTCGACTTGCCTTCATCTCTTTTTAGGTTTATAATATCAATACTCGAACTTATATGCATGTTCAGGGACATCATATTAACTTTCGGTTTGTACCCAAGTCCCGAACTTAGTGATATTTTTGGTTTCCGACCAACCAATTCGACTTGCCTTCATCTCTTGTTAGGTTTATAATATCAATACTCGAACTTATATGCATGTTCAGGGACATCATTTTAACTTTCGGTTTGCACCCAAGTCCCGAACTTAGAGATATTTTTGGTTTCTCACCAACCAATTCGACTTGCCTTCATCTCTTGTTAGGATTATAATATCAATACTCGAACTTATATGCATGTTCAGGGACATCATTTTAACTTTCGGTTTGTACCCAAGTCCCGAACTTAGAGATATTTTTGGTTTCTTATCAACCAATTCGACTTGCCTTCATCTCTTGTTAGGTTTATAATATCAATACTCGAACTTATATGCATGTTCAAGGACATCATTTTAACTTTCGGTTTGTACCCAAGTCCCGAACTTAGTGATATTTTTGGTTTCTCACCAACCAATTCGACTTGCCTTCATCTCTTGTTAGGTTTATAATATCAATGCTCGAACTTATATGCATGTTCAGGGACATCATTTTAACTTTTGGTTTGCGCACAAGTCCCGAACTTAGTGATATTTTTGGTTTCCGACCAACCAATTCGACTTGCCTTCATCTCTTGTTAGGTTAACAAAATTTTTAATGCAATAGCATGTATTTTGTGAGTTTATGTCCGAGGGATTTAAGTACCGGACTTAGAAAAATTTTTGAAGTCCAAACATTCAATTTGGACTCCATACTCCATTGCTCCTCTAAGAGGTACCTAGTACCCCGTAGCGAAGCAACCGTCACGTTTGAACTTTCCACTAGGAGGTGCAGCCATCACTCGACATGTTAATCATTATCACCCCATACTACTCTCTATATCCGGATACGGCGCTAACCCGATTGCTTGCCCCGACAGCAATCGACCCACTCGTAAGCGGGTTACCCGTAGGTAAGTCAACGATGCGTATTGCCCCCTTCAAGCAAACCGATCATCACTCCGTGGAGGAGTAATGACGGACCCGTACCGGTATCAACTGCATATGATCAACATTCTTATGAACCCACACACTCTTCGCTTATATGCTCAGTAACATTTCAATTCTCTCTCTGTCTTTCGTTTTCCAACTCATTCATCGTGCATACTGAACACACCCGGAAAGGTGCGACAGTACACACGAATACACCACCAAGCATGGGTCGCCTGAGAGGATCGATGCGAACGCATCTCTACAACTCGCAGCTCCCAGCCTGAAGTCCCGTCGTTTGCGGGCGGTCGGTAGGCATCGAAACTAGTCAAGTCCACGGTCGGCGAGGTCAGCTGCCACCAGTGTTCCCTATGGTCAGGTACTAACACGTGCGGTGCGACCCTGCGCGATGCGGCCAAGTCTAGAAGCGGGGATGAGGCGCCAGGCTGCGAGGCAGCGCCAGCGTATCTCGGAGGGTTGTTAGGCCCGCTAGCTTACGATTGCCTATGGGGGTTTGAAGCGCTATCAGCTCGGATTGGTTACGACCTTAGAGGCGTTCAGGCATAATCCAGCGGACGTAGCGTCATACCAAAGTCCGGTCGAACTAGTATTGAGCCAGTGGTCCGTACCTGTGGTTCCTCTCGTACTGCACAGGAATTCCGTTAAGATAGCACAAATGCACACACCAGTAGGGTAAAACTAACCTGTCTCACGACGGTCTAAACCCAGCTCACGTTCCCTTGAAAGGGTGAACAATCCTACGCTTTGGGAATTTTGCTTCACAATGATAGGAAGAGCCGACATCGAAGGATCAAAAAGTCACGTCGCTATGAACGCTTGGCGACCACAAGCCAGTTATCCCTGTGGTGCTAATCCCGAAGCCAGGCAAACCCCCTGGCGAGCCATCGTCGTGGCGGCCGCTGCTGATGCTGGGTGCAGTCCCGAAGGTGTTCGAGCGGATTATCCTCGACCGCCTGAACGAGCACCTGGAGGACAGCAGTGCACCCCGCTTGTCGCCCGAGCAGTATGGTTTTCGCCGCGGACGATCGACGGTGCAGGCCATCCAGCGGGTCGTCGAGCGAGGCCTGTACGCGAGGACGTTCCACCGCACCAATGGCAGAGACCCTCGCTGCCTGATGGTGGCATCTCTGGACGTGCGGAACGCCTTTAACTCGGCCAGCTGGACGGCGATTGCAGCAGCTCTCCAGCGGATGAGCGTACCGTCAGCGCTCCAGCGAGTCTTGCGCAGCTACTTCTCGGGACGGGAGCTGCTTTTCGAGACCGCCGAGGGACCAGTTCGCAGGACAGTCACGGCAGGCGTACCACAGGGCTCTATACTAGGGCCGACCCTGTGGAACGTCATGTATGATGGTGTGCTGCGGCTGACGCTGCCGGACGGTGCGGAAGCGATCGGCTTCGCGGACGATTTGGTCGTTCTGGCGGGAGGAGCGACACCACAGGCGGCAGCGGAACTGGCTGAGCAGGCGATCGGCATCATCAACTCGTGGATGGCAGCACATCATCTGGAGCTTGCTCCGGCCAAGACCGAGTTGGTAATGATGTCCACGATGCGGAGGGCGAACACGCAGGCGCCGGTGACCATCGCGGGCGTGCAGAGGATGCCAACACGGACGATTAAGTACCTTGGGGTCATGCTGGAGGACCACCTGTCTTGGAATGCCCACGTCGAGTGCGTCTCCGCAAAAGCACTCCGTGTGGCACAGGCGGTATCCCGGTTGATGCGGAACCACAGCGGCCCCAAGGGTGCTAAACGACGATTGCTCGCGTCAGTCGTGGACTCGACGCTGCGGTACGCTGCTCCAGTGTGGCACGAGGCAGTTCGCACTCAATGGAACCGCAGGAGGTTGAACCGGGTGCAGGGCCTCTACGCGAGACCGGTAGCCCGCACATTTATATCGGTGCGCGGCGAGGTGGCCACTGTCCTTGCAAGCGTCATCCCGATCTGCCTGCAGATCACGGAGGACGCAAGGTGCTACCAGCGACGCCAGCAGACCGGTACGCCTACGAGCAGCATCCGCAGAGAGGAGCGAACGGCCACCATCGCCCAGTGGCAGGCCGAGTGGGACGAGTTGGCACCGACGAGCCGTTTTACCCGGTGGACACACCGGCTAATCCCAGACATCGCAACGTGGAAGGGCCGGCCGCATGGGGAGATGACCTTTCATCTCGCCCAGCTCCTCTCCGGCCATGGCTTCTTTCACGACTACCTCCACGCGCAGCACTTCTCGCCGTCGGCGGACTGTGCTAGATGTCCGGGAGTGGCAGAATCGGCGGAGCATGCGTTCTTCGACTGCCCACGGTTCGCGGACGTCCGTGGCGAACTGCTGGGCGAGGACATGGCAGCGGCGGTCACTCCAGACAACCTTCTGACGTTCATGCTGGAGAACCGTCAGAACTGGAGCAACGTCTGTGAGGCAGCCAAACGCATCACCTGTGCTCTGCAGCAGGAATG
>NW_026060491.1:75000-85000 GCF_943734695.1 Anopheles maculipalpis | reverse complement strand
CAGTGTTTAGAACACGTTTCCAAACATTTTTCATTTTTGTGTCACGACACCATACCCTCTTACTATAGCCAACGAACAACATCACCTTACCACAAGTGACCATTTTTATCCGTCCCTACATTAAACGACTTTGACACATTTTTCTCCTATACCTCCATACAAGTCTGAGGGCCGGGTGAATTTTCGCTTTTTACCTTTGGACATGTCGGTCACCCTTACTTTTCCCCATACATATGAGCCAAGCAGAGGCTCATTTACCCGTACTGGTGTCTAAGGTACGACTAGATACTCGATTTGCACCTTGTGACAGTGTTTAGAACACGTTCCCATACATTTTTCATTTTTGTGTCACGACACCATACCCTCTTACTATAGCCAATGAACAACATCACTTTACCACAAGTGACCATTTTTATCCATCCCAAAATTAAACGACCTCGGAATTTTTTTCTCCTACATCGCCATACAACTTTGAGGGTCGGGTGACTTTTGCTATTTACCGTCGGAGTTCACTTTTCATGCTTAAAAATGCATCCTGACACAGTTTTACTCAAAGTTAGAGTCAAAAAAATTTTTGTCAAAAAATCTTCCGTCGGTCATACCGGTACCCATGTCTCATAACTTGTACCAAGTTGTGAAGGGTAAATTTTGACAAAAATCCAAAAAAATCATTAAAAAGTCGCTATTGCTTATTGCATTCAGCATCGTTAGACGACTCTAATATGCCTTGGATGACCACTGTCTGATGATTATTTTAGATTTTATGCCAAAATTTTGATTTCGTGTCTTACGTCCCTACATTAGACGACCTTGGATTTTCGTCTCCTGCACCGCCATGCAACTTTGATGGTCGGGTAACTTTCGCTATTTACTGTCGGAGATCACTTTTCATGCTTAAAAATGCATCCTGACACCGTTTTACTCAAAGTTAGAGCAAAAAAATTTTTTGTCCAAAAATCTTCCGTCGGTCATACCGGTACCCATGTCCTATAACTTGTACCAAGTTGTGAAGGGTAAATTTTGACAAAAATCCAAAAAAAATCATTAAAAAGTCGCTATTGCTTATTGCATTCAGCATCGTTAGACGACTCTAATATGCCTTGGATGACCACTGTCTGATGATTATTTTAGATTTTATGCCAAAATTTTGATTTCGTGTCTTACGTCCCTACATTAGACGACCTTGGATTTTCGTCGCCTGCACCGCCATGCAACTTTGATGGTCGGGTGACTTTTGCTATTTACCGTCGGAGATCACTTTTCATGATTAAGAATGCATCCTGAGACCGTTTTACTCAAAGTTAGAGCAAAAAAATTTTTGTCAAAAAATCTTCCGTCGGTCATACCGGTACCCATGTCTCATAACTTGTACCAAGTTGTGAAGGGTAAATTTTGACAAAAATCCAAAAAAATCATTAAAAAGTCGCTATTGCTTATTGCATTTCGCATCGTTAGACGACTCTAATATGCCTTGGATGACCACTGTCTGATGATTATTTTAGATTTTATGCCAAAATTTTGATTTCGTGTCTTACGTCCCTACATTAGACGACCTTGGATTTTCGTCGCCTGCACCGCCATGCAACTTTGATGGTCGGGTGACTTTTGCTATTTACCGTCGGAGATCACTTTTCATGATTAAGAATGCATCCTGAGACCGTTTTACTCAAAGTTAGAGCAAAAAAATTTTTTGTCCAAAAATCTTCCGTCGGTCATACCGGTACCCATGTCCTATGACTTGTACCAAGTTGTGAAGGGTACATTTTGACAAAAATCCAAAAAAATCTTTAAAAAGTCGCTATTGCTTATTGCATTCAGCATCGTTAGACGACTCTTATATGCCTTGGATGACCACTGTCTGATGATTATTTTAGATTTTATGCCAAAATTTTGATTTCGTGTCTTACGTCCCTAAATTAAACGACCTTGGATTTTCTTCTCCTACACCGCCATACAACTTTGATGGTCGGTTGACTTTTGCTATTTACTGTCGGTGTTCACTTTTCGTGGTTAAATATGTATTCTGAGACAGTTTTACTCAAAGTTAGAGAAAAAAATTTTCTTCTCAATAAATCCCCCGAAACCAATGTCTTATACATTGAACCAGGTTATGAGGCGCACCTGTGTGTGAAGAGTTCTTCGTGTGGTTTATAGACATTTCAGGCACTTGGTATATAGTTTTGGTTTGTGCCCAAGTCCCGTACTTAGAGATATTTTTGGTTTCGGACCAACCAATTCGACTTGCCTTCATCTCTTGTTAGGTTTATAATATCAATACTCGAACTTATATGCATGTTCAGGGACATCATTTTAACTTTCGGTTTGCGCACAAGTCCCGAACTTAGAGATATTTTTGGTTTTGGACCAACCAATTCGACTTGCCTTCATCTCTTGTTAGGTTTATAATATCAATACTCGAACTTATATGCATGTTCAGGGACATCATTTTAACTTTCGGTTTGCACCCAAGTCCCGAACTTAGAGATATTTTTGGTTTTGGACCAACCAATTCGACTTGCCTTCATCTCTTGTTAGGTTTATAATATCAATACTCGAACTTATATGCATGTTCAGGGACATCATTTTAACTTTCGGTTTGCACCCAAGTCCCGAACTTAGAGATATTTTTGGTTTCTTATCAACCAATTCGACTTGCCTTCATCTCTTGTTAGGTTTATAATATCAATACTCGAACTTATATGCATGTTCAGGGACATCATTTTAACTTTCGGTTTGCACCCAAGTCCCGAACTTAGAGATATTTTTGGTTTCTCACCAACCAATTCGACTTGCCTTCATCTCTTGTTAGGTTTATAATATCAATACTCGAACTTATATGCATGTTCAGGGACATCATATTCACTTTCGGTTTGTACCCAAGTCCCGAACTTAGTGAAATTTTTGGTTTTGGACCAACCAATTCGACTTGCCTTCATCTCTTGTTAGGTTTATAATATCAATACTCGAACTTATATGCATGTTCAGGGACATCATTTTAACTTTTGGTTTGCACCCAAGTCCCGAACTTAGTGATATTATTGGTTTCTTAACAACCAATTCGACTTGCCTTCATCTCTTGTTATGTTTATAATATCAATACTCGAACTTATATGCATGTTCAGGGACATCATATTCACTTTCGGTTTGTACCCAAGTCCCGAACTTAGTGAAATTTTTGGTTTTGGACCAACCAATTCGACTTGCCTTCATCTCTTGTTAGGTTTATAATATCAATACTCGAACTTATATGCATGTTCAGGGACATCATATTCACTTTCGGTTTGTACCCAAGTCCCGAACTTAGTGAAATTTTTGGTTTTGGACCAACCAAATCGACTTGCCTTCATCTCTTGTTAGGTTTATAATATCAATACTCGAACTTATATGCATGTTCAGGGACATCATTTTAACTTTCGGTTTGCACCCAAGTCCCGAACTTAGAGATATTTTTGGTTTCTTACTTACCAATTCGACTTGCCTTCATCTCTTGTTAGGTTTATAATATCAATACTCGAACTTATATGCATGTTCAGGGACATCATTTTAACTTTCGGTTTGCACCCAAGTCCCGAACTTAGTGATATTTTTGGTTTCTTAACAACCAATTCGACTTGCCTTCATCTCTTGTTATGTTTATAATATCAATACTCGAACTTATATGCATGTTCAGGGACATCATATTCACTTTCGGTTTGTACCCAAGTCCCGAACTTAGTGAAATTTTTGGTTTTGGACCAACCAATTCGACTTGCCTTCATCTCTTGTTAGGTTTATAATATCAATACTCGAACTTATATGCATGTTCAGGGACATCATTTTAACTTCCGGTTTGCACCCAAGTCCCGAACTTAGAGATATTTTTGGTTTCGGACCAACCAATTCGACTTGCCTTCATCTCTTGTTAGGTTTATAATATCAATACTCGAACTTATATGCATGTTCAGGGACATCATATTAACTTTTGGTTTGCGCACAAGTCCCGAACTTAGTGAAATTTTTGGTTTTGGACCAACCAATTCGACTTGCCTTCATCTCTTGTTAGGTTTATAATATCAATACTCGAACTTATATGCATGTTCAGGGACATCATTTTAACTTTCGGTTTGCACCCAAGTCCCGAACTTAGAGATATTTTTGGTTTCTTACTTACCAATTCGACTTGCCTTCATCTCTTGTTAGGTTTATAATATCAATACTCGAACTTATATGCATGTTCAGGGACATCATATTAACTTTTGGTTTGCGCACAAGTCCCGAACTTAGTGATATTTTTGGTTTTGGACCAACCAATTCGACTTGCCTTCATCTCTTGTTAGGTTTATAATATCAATACTCGAACTTATATGCATGTTCAGGGACATCATTTTAACTTTCGGTTTGCACCCAAGTCCCGAACTTAGAGATATTTTTGGTTTCTTATCAACCAATTCGACTTGCCTTCATCTCTTGTTAGGTTTATAATATCAATACTCGAACTTATATGCATGTTCAGGGACATCATTTTAACTTTCGGTTTGCACCCAAGTCCCGAACTTAGAGATATTTTTGGTTTCTTACTTACCAATTCGACTTGCCTTCATCTCTTGTTAGGTTTATAATATCAATACTCGAACTTATATGCATGTTCAGGGACATCATTTTAACTTTCGGTTTGCACCCAAGTCCCGAACTTAGAGATATTTTTGGTTTCTTCCTTACCAATTCGACTTGCCTTCATCTCTTGTTAGGTTTATAATATCAATACTCGAACTTATATGCATGTTCAGGGACATCATTTTAACTTTTGGTTTGCACCCAAGTCCCGAACTTAGTGATATTATTGGTTTCTTAACAACCAATTCGACTTGCCTTCATCTCTTGTTAGGTTTATAATATCAATACTCGAACTTATATGCATGTTCAGGGACATCATATTCACTTTCGGTTTGTACCCAAGTCCCGAACTTAGTGATATTTTTGGTTTCTTAACAACCAATTCGACTTGCCTTCATCTCTTGTTATGTTTATAATATCAATACTCGAACTTATATGCATGTTCAGGGACATCATATTCACTTTCGGTTTGTACCCAAGTCCCGAACTTAGTGAAATTTTTGGTTTTGGACCAACCAATTCGACTTGCCTTCATCTCTTGTTAGGTTTATAATATCAATACTCGAACTTATATGCATGTTCAGGGACATCATTTTAACTTCCGGTTTGCACCCAAGTCCCGAACTTAGAGATATTTTTGGTTTTGAACCAACCAATTCGACTTGCCTTCATCTCTTGTTAGGTTTATAATATCAATACTCGAACTTATATGCATGTTCAGGGACATCATTTTAACTTTTGGTTTGCACCCAAGTCCCGAACTTAGAGATATTTTTGGTTTCGGACCAACCAATTCGACTTGCCTTCATCTCTTGTTAGGTTTATAATATCAATACTCGAACTTATATGCATGTTCAGGGACATCATTTTAACTTTTGGTTTGCACCCAAGTCCCGAACTTAGAGATATTTTTGGTTTCTTACTTACCAATTCGACTTGCCTTCATCTCTTGTTAGGTTTATAATATCAATACTCGAACTTATATGCATGTTCAGGGACATCATTTTAACTTTTGGTTTGCACCCAAGTCCCGAACTTAGTGATATTATTGGTTTCTCACCAACCAATTCGACTTGCCTTCATCTCTTGTTAGGTTTATAATATCAATACTCGAACTTATATGCATGTTCAGGGACATCATATTCACTTTCGGTTTGTACCCAAGTCCCGAACTTAGTGAAATTTTTGGTTTTGGACCAACCAATTCGACTTGCCTTCATCTCTTGTTAGGTTTATAATATCAATACTCGAACTTATATGCATGTTCAGGGACATCATTTTAACTTTCGGTTTGCACCCAAGTCCCGAACTTAGAGATATTTTTGGTTTCTTATCAACCAATTCGACTTGCCTTCATCTCTTGTTAGGTTTATAATATCAATACTCGAACTTATATGCATGTTCAGGGACATCATTTTAACTTTCGGTTTGCACCCAAGTCCCGAACTTAGAGAAATTTTTGGTTTCTCACCAACCAATTCGACTTGCCTTCATCTCTTGTTAGGTTTATAATATCAATACTCGAACTTATATGCATGTTCAGGGACATCATATTCACTTTCGGTTTGTACCCAAGTCCCGAACTTAGTGAAATTTTTGGTTTTGGACCAACCAATTCGACTTGCCTTCATCTCTTGTTAGGTTTATAATATCAATACTCGAACTTATATGCATGTTCAGGGACATCATTTTAACTTTCGGTTTGCACCCAAGTCCCGAACTTAGAGATATTTTTGGTTTCTTACTTACCAATTCGACTTGCCTTCATCTCTTGTTAGGTTTATAATATCAATACTCGAACTTATATGCATGTTCAGGGACATCATTTTAACTTTCGGTTTGCACCCAAGTCCCGAACTTAGAGATATTTTTGGTTTCTTCCTTACCAATTCGACTTGCCTTCATCTCTTGTTAGGTTTATAATATCAATACTCGAACTTATATGCATGTTCAGGGACATCATTTTAACTTTTGGTTTGCACCCAAGTCCCGAACTTAGTGATATTATTGGTTTCTTAACAACCAATTCGACTTGCCTTCATCTCTTGTTAGGTTTATAATATCAATACTCGAACTTATATGCATGTTCAGGGACATCATATTCACTTTCGGTTTGTACCCAAGTCCCGAACTTAGTGATATTTTTGGTTTCTTAACAACCAATTCGACTTGCCTTCATCTCTTGTTATGTTTATAATATCAATACTCGAACTTATATGCATGTTCAGGGACATCATATTCACTTTCGGTTTGTACCCAAGTCCCGAACTTAGTGAAATTTTTGGTTTTGGACCAACCAATTCGACTTGCCTTCATCTCTTGTTAGGTTTATAATATCAATACTCGAACTTATATGCATGTTCAGGGACATCATTTTAACTTCCGGTTTGCACCCAAGTCCCGAACTTAGAGATATTTTTGGTTTCGGACCAACCAAATCGACTTGCCTTCATCTCTTGTTAGGTTTATAATATCAATACTCGAACTTATATGCATGTTCAGGGACATCATTTTAACTTTCGGTTTGTACCCAAGTCCCAAACTTAGTGATATTTTTGGTTTCTCACCAACCAATTCGACTTGCCTTCATCTCTTGTTAGGTTATCAAAATTTTTAATGCAATTGCATGTATTTTGTGAGCTTATGGGTGAGGGATTTATGTACCGGACTTAGAGAAATTTTTGAAGTCCAAACATTCAATTTGGACTCCATACTCCATTGCTCCTCTAAGAGGTACCTAGTACCCCGTAGCGAAGCAACCGTCACGTTTGAACTTTCCACTAGGAGGTGCAGCCATCACTCGACATGTTAATCATTATCACCCCATACTACTCTCTATATCCGGATACGGCGCTAACCCGATTGCTTGCCCCGACAGCAATCGACCCACTCGTAAGCGGGTTACCCGTAGGTAAGTCAACGATGCGTATTGCCCCCTTCAAGCAAACCGATCATCACTCCGTGGAGGAGTAATGACGGACCCGTACCGGTATCAACTGCATATGATCAACATTCTTATGAACCCACACACTCTTCGCTTATATGCTCAGTAACATTTCAATTCTCTCTCTGTCTTTCGTTTTCCAACTCATTCATCGTGCATACTGAACACACCCGGAAAGGTGCGACAGTACACACGAATACACCACCAAGCATGGGTCGCCTGAGAGGATCGATGCGAACGCATCTCTACAACTCGCAGCTCCCAGCCTGAAGTCCCGTCGTTTGCGGGCGGTCGGTAGGCATCGAAACTAGTCAAGTCCACGGTCGGCGAGGTCAGCTGCCACCAGTGTTCCCTATGGTCAGGTACTAACACGTGCGGTGCGACCCTGCGCGATGCGGCCAAGTCTAGAAGCGGGGATGAGGCGCCAGGCTGCGAGGCAGCGCCAGCGTATCTCGGAGGGTTGTTAGGCCCGCTAGCTTACGATTGCCTATGGGGGTTTGAAGCGCTATCAGCTCGGATTGGTTACGACCTTAGAGGCGTTCAGGCATAATCCAGCGGACGTAGCGTCATACCAAAGTCCGGTCGAACTAGTATTGAGCCAGTGGTCCGTACCTGTGGTTCCTCTCGTACTGCACAGGAATTCCGTTAAGATAGCACAAATGCACACACCAGTAGGGTAAAACTAACCTGTCTCACGACGGTCTAAACCCAGCTCACGTTCCCTTGAAAGGGTGAACAATCCTACGCTTTGGGAATTTTGCTTCACAATGATAGGAAGAGCCGACATCGAAGGATCAAAAAGTCACGTCGCTATGAACGCTTGGCGACCACAAGCCAGTTATCCCTGTCTGGACGTGCGGAACGCCTTTAACTCGGCCAGCTGGACGGCGATTGCAGCAGCTCTCCAGCGGATGAGCGTACCGTCAGCGCTCCAGCGAGTCTTGCGCAGCTACTTCTCGGGACGGGAGCTGCTTTTCGAGACCGCCGAGGGACCAGTTCGCAGGACAGTCACGGCAGGCGTACCACAGGGCTCTATACTAGGGCCGACCCTGTGGAACGTCATGTATGATGGTGTGCTGCGGCTGACGCTGCCGGACGGTGCGGAAGCGATCGGCTTCGCGGACGATTTGGTCGTTCTGGCGGGAGGAGCGACACCACAGGCGGCAGCGGAACTGGCTGAGCAGGCGATCGGCATCATCAACTCGTGGATGGCAGCACATCATCTGGAGCTTGCTCCGGCCAAGACCGAGTTGGTAATGATGTCCACGATGCGGAGGGCGAACACGCAGGCGCCGGTGACCATCGCGGGCGTGCAGAGGATGCCAACACGGACGATTAAGTACCTTGGGGTCATGCTGGAGGACCACCTGTCTTGGAATGCCCACGTCGAGTGCGTCTCCGCAAAAGCACTCCGTGTGGCACAGGCGGTATCCCGGTTGATGCGGAACCACAGCGGCCCCAAGGGTGCTAAACGACGATTGCTCGCGTCAGTCGTGGACTCGACGCTGCGGTACGCTGCTCCAGTGTGGCACGAGGCAGTTCGCACTCAATGGAACCGCAGGAGGTTGAACCGGGTGCAGGGCCTCTACGCGAGACCGGTAGCCCGCACATTTATATCGGTGCGCGGCGAGGTGGCCACTGTCCTTGCAAGCGTCATCCCGATCTGCCTGCAGATCACGGAGGACGCAAGGTGCTACCAGCGACGCCAGCAGACCGGTACGCCTACGAGCAGCATCCGCAGAGAGGAGCGAACGGCCACCATCGCCCAGTGGCAGGCCGAGTGGGACGAGTTGGCACCGACGAGCCGTTTTACCCGGTGGACACACCGGCTAATCCCAGACATCGCAACGTGGAAGGGCCGGCCGCATGGGGAGATGACCTTTCATCTCGCCCAGCTCCTCTCCGGCCATGGCTTCTTTCACGACTACCTCCACGCGCAGCACTTCTCGCCGTCGGCGGACTGTGCTAGATGTCCGGGAGTGGCAGAATCGGCGGAGCATGCGTTCTTCGACTGCCCACGGTTCGCGGACGTCCGTGGCGAACTGCTGGGCGAGGACATGGCAGCGGCGGTCACTCCAGACAACCTTCTGACGTTCATGCTGGAGAACCGTCAGAACTGGAGCAACGTCTGTGAGGCAGCCAAACGCATCACCTGTGCTCTGCAGCAGGAATGGTACGTCGAGCGGGCAACCAGCGCGGACGCAGAAATGCGCCAGGCGGCACAACGCCTTGACGAGGCTCATGCAGCAACGGTCCGGGAGAGGTATGATCGGCGCAACGAAGCGCGTCGACTGAGGACGCAGGAGCGACGGGCGGCACGCGGCGAGCCTCCACCAGCAAGGCATCCGGACGGGAGCTTGCTAACGCCGGAAGAGCTGGCGGAACTTGAAGAGCAGCGTCGGAGCGTTCGCGAGCGGGTCAGGCGACACCGCGCGAGAAGGCGGCTGGAAGCTGGTGAAGTCA
>NW_026060491.1:65000-70000 GCF_943734695.1 Anopheles maculipalpis | reverse complement strand
ATCCCAACTAAATGAGCATTTGGGTGATTTCCCGTTCCTCTCGGAATGGGGGCGCCAATTGGCGAGAACACGCTGCTGCCCACATTGTAGCACGCGTGCAGCCCAGAACATCTAAGGGCATCACGGACCTGTTATCGCTCAATCTCACCTTGCTAAACACAAGTTGTCCCGCTAAGCAGGGCAAACTAGTGCGACGACCGCCCGTGAAGGCGCCGCCGCCCCGTAACGTCAGGTGTGCCCGGAGGCACACTGCTGACAGCGTTCTAGTTAGCTTGTTTGAGTCGCGTTCGTTATCGGAATTAACCAGACAAATCATTCCACGAACTAAGAACGGCCATGCACCACTACCCTTAAGTTTGAGAAAGAGCTCTTAATCTGTCTTACCTCGATAAGTTCGGACCTGGTAAATTTTCCCGTGTTGAGTCAAATTAAGCCGCAAGCTCCACTTCGTTTTTTTTTTTTTTTTTTATCAAACATGTACGTGTTTATTAACGAATTATAACAGAAATACAAAAGGTTACAAAACACGCACTAACACCCTAGCCGGCGGCCTTCCCAAACGGGCGTAACCGTCGGCCGTAATGCGTCCTGACCCAAACACGCGCATGGGCCAGGCGCTCCTCCTATTATTTAACTTTTCTCCTTAATATATATTTATTTTTATTTTACATTAATAAAGGCCCGTTGGCCACGAAAATTAACGCGCGGATGTCTCCGCCTCTGTAGTGGCAGCCTCTGCGTCCTCTGACATCACGCCACGTCTGCGATCGGCATCGTCTGTCCGCCGCCGTTGACGAAGCGCTTGTTGTTGGGCCAATCTACTCGCCGTGCTCCCTGACGAGTGATTGGCCGTTGTCGTCCCCTGAGGCCGTTGGTGCCGAAACGTCCTCGGTATCAGCCTGCTCCGGTTGATTGAAGGCGGTTGATTGGTGACTCCACTCAATCGATCGGTTGATAGGTTGCGGCGGCGATCGGCTTCTGCGTGTCGCCTCGCTCGCTCCCGTTCACGCCGATTTGCCCGTCTCCTTTCTACCTCCTCCGCAGTCGGTGGCTCCCTGTCTCGGCGCAGTCTCCCCGGACGAACGGATGGGAGTGTACCCGCTCGCATGCGTTCGCGATACGCCCGCTGCTGCTGGTTTCGCCTCAGCCGTCTACGAAGGAGGACTTCGGCTGAGGTCGGACCAGCGTTGCGTACTATTCTCCTTGCTGAGGCTACCATAGGACGCGATATGGCAACCCCTTCGTCCGGGTTGATTGTAGCCAGCCGCTCGTTCCTCTCTCGACGCCGTCTCCGCTGTCCCTCGTTATGCCGCTCGCGACGGGCCTGTCGTCGTGCTGCTTCCTCCCGTTGCGCGGCTGTGTGGATGTCAGCCATGACCGCCACGTTCTCCGTAGCCTGGTGCTCCAGCCAGCGTAGCTGCAAGAAGCGGCATACTCGCCGTGCCGCTTCCGCTGCTGACTGCCAAGCCTCCGGACTGGTCAACATCCACGGCACCAACCGTTCGGGGGTAACTGCCTCGCCCTCCTCGTCGACCAGCTGTTGGGTTCTCACATCCGCGAACCGTGGGCACACGAACATAACGTGCTCAGCCGACTCGACCACGTTGTCGGCGCAGAATGGGCAGGTCGGGGCAGAGACGAAACCCATGGCGTGCAAGTACTCTCGGAAGAAGCCGTGTCCCGAGAGCACCTGACTCAGGTGGAAATCAACCTCGCCATGTTTCCGACCTACCCAGGCAGTTATGTTCGGCAGGATGCGATGTGCCCAGCGTACGAAACGGCTCGCCGATGGAAGTGCGGCCTCCTCGTCCCATGATGTCTGCCACATCGCCATGGTCGCCGAACGCTCGAGCCTTTTGATCACCTCCTTGTCGATCATCACTCCCCTTCTCAAAGCGTCCTGGTTCCTCTTGTGTCGACGGGCCATCTCCAAAACTTGGAGGTGAAGCGGAATCAGCCCCGCCAATACCACCATCGTCGTGTATTTGACGGTTCTGAAGGTTCTCGCCACTCCCTTCGCCAAAGGCCGTTGCAGCTGCTCCAGTTTCCGTCGACACCACTGGAGCTTCACCGCCTCCGCCCAGATGGGTGCCGCGTATCTGACGATGGAGTCCGCAATCCCCGCCAGCAGCCTGCGTTTCGCCATCCCCAGTCCGGCATGGTTTGGCATCATGCCGGTGGCCAGCTTCACCACACGGAGTGCCTTCGTCGTGGCCTTCTCGACGTGTGGCTTCCACGATAGGTGGTCGTGAAGCTGAACCCCGAGGTAGCGAATTGCAGGCTTGGATCGCACCTCCACTCCGTTGATGGATACGGGCACCTCTGGGTGGCCCCTTCTGAGACTGGAGATGAGAACAATCTCCGTCTTCTCAGGGGCCAACTGCAGCCGATGTCGCTCCATCCAACCCGAAACAGCTGTAACCGCCTCCTCCGCTACTCCAGCCGCCTCCTCCGGTGTGCACCCTCTCGCCAGTACTGCTAAATCGTCGGCAAAGCCGATGATCGTTGCTCCTTCGGGCAGCTGCACACTCAACACGCCGTCGTACAAGATGTTCCACAGAGTGGGACCGAGGATGGATCCCTGTGGAACTCCTGCCGTTACTCGACGTGTTACCGGGCCGGAGCTCGTGTCGTACGTGAGCTCACGGTCCCGGAAGTACTCCTGCAGGATGCGGCGCAGTCCTGCTGGTACTCCCTTTGCTTGCAGCGCCTCCGCGATGGCCTGCCAGTCCGCCGAGTTGAACGCATTGCGCACGTCCAGCGCAACGACGAGTAGACAGCGCTTGTCGCGCCGGTTAGTGCGTCCAAAGCTCATGGCAGATCTGGCAGCCTCGACCACCAGTTCAACCGCCTGAAGGGTGGAGCGACCACATCGGAAGCCGAATTGACGCTCGGAAAGCATCGGCTCCGTTGGTCTCTCGATGTGGTCGTTAAGGCGGTTCAGCAGTACTCGCTCGAACACCTTTCCAGGTGTATCCAGTAGCATCACTGGTCTTACGGATGACGGCTCGCCTGGCGGTTTCCCCGGTTTGGGGATGAGGACGAGTTTCGCCTTCTTCCACTGGTCCGGGAAGCGGCCCGCATCCAACAACTCCTGGTATAACCGTACAAACGTCGACGGGTACGCCCGGATGGCTGCCGTGAGGGCAGCATTGGGCAGTCCGTCCAATCCGGGCGCCTTCCTAGGGTTCAGGCCGGCCGCGATGTCGAGCAACTCCTGCTCAGTAACCGACCTGATACCGACGCCGTCCGGCTCGATGATGGGCCAGTCGACTGGGGGATGGTCCGGGCAGAGAGCGTCCACGATTCGTCCTAGCGTGGACGGATCGCTCTCTCTTGCCACACGGCTGCCACATAGCCGTTTGAGCGCTTCCCCCAGCCACCGACCTGTCTCGTCGTCCTCCAGCTGCTGAATGGATTCAGCGTACCGCTCCTTCTTGCTGGCCAAGATGGCTGACGTCAGCCTACGGCGGGCGTCCTGATGGTGCTCGACGGCCTCGGAGTGGGCCACGCTGCCAGCCAATGCGCCAGATGTCCTCTCCCAGGCCAGGCGGCACTCCTCGCGCAGTCGGCCAATTTCCGGCGTCCACCAATACGCCGGTTTTCCGGTGTGGCCGACTACAGGAGAGACTTCCGCCATAGTCTCACTGCACGCCCGGCTCAGGATGCGCGTGAAGCTTTCCGGATCTGTGGCCCTCTCCGAGAAACGAGCTGCCTGCAACGCCAGGCGATACAGCTCGCCGTCAAACTGGCGCGTTTGCCATCTTCGGCCAGCCGCTCGTACTGCCGGTGCTGCCTCCCTCGTTGCTCGCCGACTGATGGCTGTCGGCCGGTCTCCAACTGCGAAGCGGATGTAGCGATGGTCGCTGTACGAGTAAGCCCGCAACAGCCTCCACTCCTGCCTCGGATCCCCAATGAGGTCGGAGCGACTGATGGCCGTGCTGGCGAAGGCGACGTCGACAATGCTCGGGCGGGCGACGCCGTTCCCGAGGAAGGTGGCTTCCCCCCCCAGGTTCAGGACATCGAGCCCGAGCCCCTCCGCCAGTGCCAGTAGCTCCTCTCCTTTGTTGTTGGAGCGCGTGCTGCCCCAGGCGCTGTTCCACGCGTTAAAATCGCCGACCAAAAGCACGCGGGAAAGCCCTGTAGCCAGCACCTCGATGCGCTCCAAAAGGTCGTCGAATTGGGGCATCCCGAGGCTCGGCGGCGCATAGCAGGCAATGATGGTGATGCCCGCCACGTCGGCCGCCGCGATACCGGAAAAGCCCGTACTCCTTATACGCTGAACTGGGTGGGAGTGGCCGCTGACGATGATGGCGACGTGTTTGTCGCAGTCGACCACCCAGTTCGCGTTTCCGTCCGGTACCGAGTAGAGCTCGCACGCAACCAGTACATCCGCCCGCTCCGTTCGCATTGTATGAAGTGCCAGGTCCTGGGCACTTCTGCTCCGGTTCATGTTGAGTTGGAGGACCTGGATGCTTGAGGCCATCACACGCCCGTCCGTCCTCCTCCTCTGCAGCTGAGCGCGGCAATGCGATGAGGGCCGCCACACCTCATACAGCGTACTTCCTTTTTGCACTGAGCTGCTCGATGGCCGCTCTCGCCGCATCTGATGCAGCACTGGCTCCTGTCCACGCCAGTGCAGAAGGCCGCCAAATGGCCTCTTTCGAGACAGCGGAAGCAGCGTCGTTGAGAGGCCGCCAGCCTCGGAACGCGCTCCATCCGGCAGGCGGAATGGTCAATGAGCAGGGCTTGTGTCCTGCCCATGATTGCTTCCGCCTCCGCCCGCGCCAGACGAATGCGAGCTCGTTTGGTGGCGTCCGGCAGCTCCCACATCCTTATGGAGGCCACTGTCGGCTCTTTAGCGAGAGCCCCTCGTAGTGCCTCCTTCAGAGTCTCCTCCTGCGTGAGGTGGTCGACATTGCGGACGATTACCTCCGCCATCTCCGTCAGCACCTTTGCCGTCCCCAGGGCACCGAGGACGCCCTGGATACGTTCGCATA
>NW_026060491.1:42500-60000 GCF_943734695.1 Anopheles maculipalpis | reverse complement strand
AAGTTGTGAAGGGTAAATTTTGACAAAAATCCAAAAAAAATCATTAAAAAGTCGCTATTGCTTATTGCATTCAGCATCGTTAGACGACTCTAATATGCCTTGGATGACCACTGTCTGATGATTATTTTAGATTTTATGCCAAAATTTTGATTTCGTGTCTTACGTCCCTACATTAGACGACCTTGGATTTTCGTCGCCTGCACCGCCATGCAACTTTGATGGTCGGGTGACTTTTGCTATTTACCGTCGGAGATCACTTTTCATGATTAAGAATGCATCCTGAGACCGTTTTACTCAAAGTTAGAGCAAAAAAATTTTTGTCAAAAAATCTTCCGTCGGTCATACCGGTACCCATGTCTCATAACTTGTACCAAGTTGTGAAGGGTAAATTTTGACAAAAATCCAAAAAAATCATTAAAAAGTCGCTATTGCTTATTGCATTTCGCATCGTTAGACGACTCTAATATGCCTTGGATGACCACTGTCTGATGATTATTTTAGATTTTATGCCAAAATTTTGATTTCGTGTCTTACGTCCCTACATTAGACGACCTTGGATTTTCGTCGCCTGCACCGCCATGCAACTTTGATGGTCGGGTGACTTTTGCTATTTACCGTCGGAGATCACTTTTCATGATTAAGAATGCATCCTGAGACCGTTTTACTCAAAGTTAGAGCAAAAAAATTTTTTGTCCAAAAATCTTCCGTCGGTCATACCGGTACCCATGTCCTATGACTTGTACCAAGTTGTGAAGGGTACATTTTGACAAAAATCCAAAAAAATCTTTAAAAAGTCGCTATTGCTTATTGCATTCAGCATCGTTAGACGACTCTTATATGCCTTGGATGACCACTGTCTGATGATTATTTTAGATTTTATGCCAAAATTTTGATTTCGTGTCTTACGTCCCTAAATTAAACGACCTTGGATTTTCTTCTCCTACACCGCCATACAACTTTGATGGTCGGTTGACTTTTGCTATTTACTGTCGGTGTTCACTTTTCGTGGTTAAATATGTATTCTGAGACAGTTTTACTCAAAGTTAGAGAAAAAAATTTTCTTCTCAATAAATCCCCCGAAACCAATGTCTTATACATTGAACCAGGTTATGAGGCGCACCTGTGTGTGAAGAGTTCTTCGTGTGGTTTATAGACATTTCAGGCACTTGGTATATAGTTTTGGTTTGTGCCCAAGTCCCGTACTTAGAGATATTTTTGGTTTCGGACCAACCAATTCGACTTGCCTTCATCTCTTGTTAGGTTTATAATATCAATACTCGAACTTATATGCATGTTCAGGGACATCATTTTAACTTTCGGTTTGCGCACAAGTCCCGAACTTAGAGATATTTTTGGTTTTGGACCAACCAATTCGACTTGCCTTCATCTCTTGTTAGGTTTATAATATCAATACTCGAACTTATATGCATGTTCAGGGACATCATTTTAACTTTCGGTTTGCACCCAAGTCCCGAACTTAGAGATATTTTTGGTTTTGGACCAACCAATTCGACTTGCCTTCATCTCTTGTTAGGTTTATAATATCAATACTCGAACTTATATGCATGTTCAGGGACATCATTTTAACTTTCGGTTTGCACCCAAGTCCCGAACTTAGAGATATTTTTGGTTTCTTATCAACCAATTCGACTTGCCTTCATCTCTTGTTAGGTTTATAATATCAATACTCGAACTTATATGCATGTTCAGGGACATCATTTTAACTTTCGGTTTGCACCCAAGTCCCGAACTTAGAGATATTTTTGGTTTCTCACCAACCAATTCGACTTGCCTTCATCTCTTGTTAGGTTTATAATATCAATACTCGAACTTATATGCATGTTCAGGGACATCATATTCACTTTCGGTTTGTACCCAAGTCCCGAACTTAGAGAAATTTTTGGTTTTGGACCAACCAATTCGACTTGCCTTCATCTCTTGTTAGGTTTATAATATCAATACTCGAACTTATATGCATGTTCAGGGACATCATTTTAACTTTTGGTTTGCACCCAAGTCCCGAACTTAGTGATATTATTGGTTTCTTAACAACCAATTCGACTTGCCTTCATCTCTTGTTATGTTTATAATATCAATACTCGAACTTATATGCATGTTCAGGGACATCATATTCACTTTCGGTTTGTACCCAAGTCCCGAACTTAGTGAAATTTTTGGTTTTGGACCAACCAATTCGACTTGCCTTCATCTCTTGTTAGGTTTATAATATCAATACTCGAACTTATATGCATGTTCAGGGACATCATATTCACTTTCGGTTTGTACCCAAGTCCCGAACTTAGTGAAATTTTTGGTTTTGGACCAACCAAATCGACTTGCCTTCATCTCTTGTTAGGTTTATAATATCAATACTCGAACTTATATGCATGTTCAGGGACATCATTTTAACTTTCGGTTTGCACCCAAGTCCCGAACTTAGAGATATTTTTGGTTTCTTACTTACCAATTCGACTTGCCTTCATCTCTTGTTAGGTTTATAATATCAATACTCGAACTTATATGCATGTTCAGGGACATCATTTTAACTTTTGGTTTGCACCCAAGTCCCGAACTTAGTGATATTATTGGTTTCTTAACAACCAATTCGACTTGCCTTCATCTCTTGTTATGTTTATAATATCAATACTCGAACTTATATGCATGTTCAGGGACATCATATTCACTTTCGGTTTGTACCCAAGTCCCGAACTTAGTGAAATTTTTGGTTTTGGACCAACCAATTCGACTTGCCTTCATCTCTTGTTAGGTTTATAATATCAATACTCGAACTTATATGCATGTTCAGGGACATCATTTTAACTTCCGGTTTGCACCCAAGTCCCGAACTTAGAGATATTTTTGGTTTCGGACCAACCAATTCGACTTGCCTTCATCTCTTGTTAGGTTTATAATATCAATACTCGAACTTATATGCATGTTCAGGGACATCATATTAACTTTTGGTTTGCGCACAAGTCCCGAACTTAGTGAAATTTTTGGTTTTGGACCAACCAATTCGACTTGCCTTCATCTCTTGTTAGGTTTATAATATCAATACTCGAACTTATATGCATGTTCAGGGACATCATTTTAACTTTCGGTTTGCACCCAAGTCCCGAACTTAGAGATATTTTTGGTTTCTTACTTACCAATTCGACTTGCCTTCATCTCTTGTTAGGTTTATAATATCAATACTCGAACTTATATGCATGTTCAGGGACATCATATTAACTTTTGGTTTGCGCACAAGTCCCGAACTTAGTGATATTTTTGGTTTTGGACCAACCAATTCGACTTGCCTTCATCTCTTGTTAGGTTTATAATATCAATACTCGAACTTATATGCATGTTCAGGGACATCATTTTAACTTTCGGTTTGCACCCAAGTCCCGAACTTAGAGATATTTTTGGTTTCTTATCAACCAATTCGACTTGCCTTCATCTCTTGTTAGGTTTATAATATCAATACTCGAACTTATATGCATGTTCAGGGACATCATTTTAACTTTCGGTTTGCACCCAAGTCCCGAACTTAGAGATATTTTTGGTTTCTTACTTACCAATTCGACTTGCCTTCATCTCTTGTTAGGTTTATAATATCAATACTCGAACTTATATGCATGTTCAGGGACATCATATTCACTTTCGGTTTGTACCCAAGTCCCGAACTTAGTGAAATTTTTGGTTTTGGACCAACCAATTCGACTTGCCTTCATCTCTTGTTAGGTTTATAATATCAATACTCGAACTTATATGCATGTTCAGGGACATCATTTTAACTTTCGGTTTGTACCCAAGTCCCGAACTTAGTGATATTTTTGGTTTTGGACCAACCAATTCGACTTGCCTTCATCTCTTGTTAGGTTTATAATATCAATACTCGAACTTATATGCATGTTCAGGGACATCATTTTAACTTTCGGTTTGTACCCAAGTCCCGAACTTAGTGATATTTTTGGTTTCTCACCAACCAAATCGACTTGCCTTCATCTCTTGTTAGGTTTATAATATCAATACTCGAACTTATATACATGTTCAGGGACATCATTTTAACTTTCGGTTTGCACCCAAGTCCCGAACTTAGAGATATTTTTGGTTTTGGACCAACCAATTCGACTTGCGTTCATCTCTTGTTCGGTTTATAATATCAATACTCGAACTTATATGCATGTTCAGGGACATCATTTTAACTTTCGGTTTGTACCCAAGTCCCGAACTTAGAGATATTTTTGGTTTTGGACCAACCAATTCGACTTGCCTTCATCTCTTTTTAGGTTTATAATATCAATACTCGAACTTATATGCATGTTCAGGGACATCATATTAACTTTCGGTTTGTACCCAAGTCCCGAACTTAGTGATATTTTTGGTTTCCGACCAACCAATTCGACTTGCCTTCATCTCTTGTTAGGTTTATAATATCAATACTCGAACTTATATGCATGTTCAGGGACATCATTTTAACATTCGGTTTGTACCCAAGTCCCGAACTTAGTGATATTTTTGGTTTCCGACCAACCAATTCGACTTGCCTTCATCTCTTGTTAGGTTTATAATATCAATACTCGAACTTATATGCATGTTCAGGGACATCATTTTAACTTTCGGTTTGCACCCAAGTCCCGAACTTAGAGATATTTTTGGTTTTGGACCAACCAATTCGACTTGCCTTCATCTCTTGTTAGGTTTATAATATCAATACTCGAACTTATATGCATGTTCAGGGACATCATATTCACTTTCGGTTTGCACCCAAGTCCCGAACTTAGTGATATTTTTGGTTTCTTACCAACCAATTCGACTTGCCTTCATCTCTTGTTAGGTTTATAATATCAATACTCGAACTTATATGCATGTTCAGGGACATCATATTCACTTTCGGTTTTTACCCAAGTCCCGAACTTAGAGATATTTTTGGTTTCTTATCAACCAATTCGACTTGCCTTCATCTCTTGTTAGGTTTATAATATCAATACTCGAACTTATATGCATGTTCAAGGACATCATTTTCACTTTCGGTTTGTACCCAAGTCCCGAACTTAGTGATATTTTTGGTTTCTGAGCAACCAATTCGACTTGCCTTCATCTCTTGTTAGGTTTATAATATCAATACTCGAACTTATATGCATGTTCAGGGACATCATTTTAACTTTCGGTTTGTACCCAAGTCCCGAACTTAGTGATATTTTTGGTTTTGGACCAACCAATTCGACTTGCCTTCATCTCTTGTTAGGTTTATAATATCAATACTCGAACTGATATGCATGTTCAGGGACATCATTTTAACTTTCGGTTTGTACCCAAGTCCCGAACTTAGAGATATTTTTGGTTTTGGACCAACCAATTCGACTTGTCTTCATCTCTTGTTAGGTTTATAATATCAATACTCGAACTTATATGCATGTTCAGGGACATCATATTCACTTTCGGTTTGCACCCAAGTCCCGAACTTAGTGATATTTTTGGTTTCTTATCAACCAATTCGACTTGCCTTCATCTCTTGTTAGGTTTATAATATCAATACTCGAACTTATATGCATGTTCAGGGACATCATTTTAACTTTCGGTTTGCACCCAAGTCCCGAACTTAGAGATATTTTTGGTTTTGGACCAACCAATTCGACTTGCCTTCATCTCTTGTTAGGTTTATAATATCAATACTCGAACTTATATGCATGTTCAGGGACATCATTTTAACATTCGGTTTGTACCCAAGTCCCGAACTTAGTGATATTTTTGGTTTCCGACCAACCAATTCGACTTGCCTTCATCTCTTGTTAGGTTTATAATATCAATACTCGAACTTATATGCATGTTCAGGGACATCATTTTAACTTTCGGTTTGCACCCAAGTCCCGAACTTAGAGATATTTTTGGTTTTGGACCAACCAATTCGACTTGCCTTCATCTCTTGTTAGGTTTATAATATCAATACTCGAACTTATATGCATGTTCAGGGACATCATATTCACTTTCGGTTTGCACCCAAGTCCCGAACTTAGTGATATTTTTGGTTTCTTACCAACCAATTCGACTTGCCTTCATCTCTTGTTAGGTTTATAATATCAATACTCGAACTTATATGCATGTTCAGGGACATCATATTCACTTTCGGTTTTTACCCAAGTCCCGAACTTAGAGATATTTTTGGTTTCTTATCAACCAATTCGACTTGCCTTCATCTCTTGTTAGGTTTATAATATCAATACTCGAACTTATATGCATGTTCAAGGACATCATTTTCACTTTCGGTTTGTACCCAAGTCCCGAACTTAGTGATATTTTTGGTTTCTTAGCAACCAATTCGACTTGCCTTCATCTCTTGTTAGGTTTATAATATCAATACTCGAACTTATATGCATGTTCAGGGACATCATTTTAACTTTCGGTTTGTACCCAAGTCCCGAACTTAGTGATATTTTTGGTTTTGGACCAACCAATTCGACTTGCCTTCATCTCTTGTTAGGTTTATAATATCAATACTCGAACTGATATGCATGTTCAGGGACATCATTTTAACTTTCGGTTTGTACCCAAGTCCCGAACTTAGAGATATTTTTGGTTTTGGACCAACCAATTCGACTTGTCTTCATCTCTTGTTAGGTTTATAATATCAATACTCGAACTTATATGCATGTTCAGGGACATCATATTAACTTTCGGTTTGAACCCAAGTCCCGAACTTAGAGATATTTTTGGTTTATTACCAACCAATTCGACTTGCATTCATCTCTTGTTAGGTTTATAATATCAATACTCGAACTTATATGCATGTTCAGGGACATCATATTCACTTTCGGTTTGCACCCAAGTCCCGAACTTAGTGATATTTTTGGTTTCTTACCAACCAATTCGACTTGCCTTCATCTCTTGTTAGGTTTATAATATCAATACTCGAACTTATATGCATGTTCAGGGACATCATTTTAACTTTCGGTTTGCACCCAAGTCCCGAACTTAGAGATATTTTTGGTTTTGGACCAACCAATTCGACTTGCCTTCATCTCTTGTTAGGTTTATAATATCAATACTCGAACTTATATGCATGTTCAGGGACATCATTTTAACATTCGGTTTGTACCCAAGTCCCGAACTTAGTGATATTTTTGGTTTCCGACCAACCAATTCGACTTGCCTTCATCTCTTGTTAGGTTTATAATATCAATACTCGAACTTATATGCATGTTCAGGGACATCATTTTAACTTTCGGTTTGCACCCAAGTCCCGAACTTAGAGATATTTTTGGTTTTGGACCAACCAATTCGACTTGCCTTCATCTCTTGTTAGGTTTATAATATCAATACTCGAACTTATATGCATGTTCAGGGACATCATATTAACTATTGGTTTGCGCACAAGTCCCGAACTTAGTGATATTTTTGGTTTCCAACCAACCAATTCGACTTGCCTTCATCTCTTGTTAGGTTTATAATATCAATACTCGAACTTATATGCATGTTCAGGGACATCATTTTAACTTTCGGTTTGTACCCAAGTCCCGAACTTAGAGATATTTTTGGTTTCTCACCAACCAATTCGACTTGCCTTCATCTCTTGTTAGGTTTATAATATCAATACTCGAACTTATATGCATGTTCAGGGACATCATTTTAACTTTTGGTTTGCGCACAAGTCCCGAACTTAGTGATATTTTTGGTTTCCGACCAACCAATTCGACTTGCCTTCATCTCTTGTTAGGTTTATAATATCAATACTCGAACTTATATGCATGTTCAGGGACATCATATTAACTTTCAGTTTGTACCCAAGTCCCGAACTTAGAGACATTTTTGGTTTCGGACCAACCAATTCGACTTGCCTTCATCTCTTGTTAGGTTTATAAAATCAATACTCGAACTTATATGCATGTTCAGGGACATCATTTTAACTTTCGGTTTGCACCCAAGTCCCGAACTTAGAGATATTTTTGGTTTTGGACCAACCAATTCGACTTGCCTTCATCTCTTGTTAGGTTTATAATATCAATACTCGAACTTATATGCATGTTCAGGGACGTCATATTAACTTTTGGTTTGCACCCAAGTCCCGAACTTAGTGATATATTTGGTTTTGGACCAACCAATTCGACTTGCCTTCATCTCTTGTTAGGTTTATAATATCAATACTCGAACTTATATGCATGTTCAGGGACATCATTTTAACTTTCGGTTTGCACCCAAGTCCCGAACTTAGAGATATTTTTGGTTTTGGACCAACCAATTCGACTTGCCTTCATCTCTTTTTAGGTTTATAAAATCAATACTCGAACTTATATGCATGTTCAGGGACATCATTTTAACTTTTGGTTTGCGCACAAGTCCCGAACTTAGAGATATTTTTGGTTTCCGACCAACCAATTCGACTTGCCTTCATCTCTTGTTAGGTTTATAATATCAATACTCGAACTTATATGCATGTTCAGGGACATCATATTAACTTTCGGTTTGTACCCAAGTCCCGAACTTAGAGATATTTTTGGTTTCTCACCAACCAATTCGACTTGCCTTCATCTCTTGTTAGGTTTATAATATCAATACTCGAACTTATATGCATGTTCAGGGACATCATTTTAACTTTCGGTTTGTACCCAAGTCCCGAACTTAGTGATATTTTTGGTTTCTTACTTACCAATTCGACTTGCCTTCATCTCTTGTTAGGTTTATAATATCAATACTCGAACTTATATGCATGTTCAGGGACATCATATTAACTTTTGGTTTGCGCACAAGTCCCGAACTTAGAGATATTTTTGGTTTTGGACCAACCAATTCGACTTGCCTTCATCTCTTGTGAGGTTTATAATATCAATACTCGAACTTATATGCATGTTCAGGGACATTATTTTAACTTTCGGTTTGTACCCAAGTCCCGAACTTAGAGATATTTTTGGTTTTGGACCAACCAATTCGACTTGCCTTCATCTCTTGTTAGGTTTATAATATCAATACTCGAACTTATATGCATGTTCAGGGACATCATATTAACTTTCGGTTTGTACCCAAGTCCCGAACTTAGTGATATTTTTGGTTTCCGACCAACCAATTCGACTTGCCTTCATCTCTTGTTAGGTTTATAATATCAATACTCGAACTTATATGCATGTTCAGGGACATCATTTTAACTTTCGGTTTGCACCCAAGTCCCGAACTTAGAGATATTTTTGGTTTCTCACCAACCAATTCGACTTGCCTTCATCTCTTGTTAGGTTTATAATATCAATACTCGAACTTATATGCATGTTCAGGGACATCATTTTAACTTTCGGTTTGTACCCAAGTCCCGAACTTAGAGATATTTTTGGTTTCTTATCAACCAATTCGACTTGCCTTCATCTCTTGTTAGGTTTATAATATCAATACTCGAACTTATATGCATGTTCAAGGACATCATTTTAACTTTCGGTTTGTACCCAAGTCCCGAACTTAGTGATATTTTTGGTTTCTCACCAACCAATTCGACTTGCCTTCATCTCTTGTTAGGTTTATAATATCAATGCTCGAACTTATATGCATGTTCAGGGACATCATTTTAACTTTTGGTTTGCGCACAAGTCCCGAACTTAGTGATATTTTTGGTTTCCGACCAACCAATTCGACTTGCCTTCATCTCTTGTTAGGTTAACAAAATTTTTAATGCAATAGCATGTATTTTGTGAGTTTATGTCCGAGGGATTTAAGTACCGGACTTAGAAAAATTTTTGAAGTCCAAACATTCAATTTGGACTCCATACTCCATTGCTCCTCTAAGAGGTACCTAGTACCCCGTAGCGAAGCAACCGTCACGTTTGAACTTTCCACTAGGAGGTGCAGCCATCACTCGACATGTTAATCATTATCACCCCATACTACTCTCTATATCCGGATACGGCGCTAACCCGATTGCTTGCCCCGACAGCAATCGACCCACTCGTAAGCGGGTTACCCGTAGGTAAGTCAACGATGCGTATTGCCCCCTTCAAGCAAACCGATCATCACTCCGTGGAGGAGTAATGACGGACCCGTACCGGTATCAACTGCATATGATCAACATTCTTATGAACCCACACACTCTTCGCTTATATGCTCAGTAACATTTCAATTCTCTCTCTGTCTTTCGTTTTCCAACTCATTCATCGTGCATACTGAACACACCCGGAAAGGTGCGACAGTACACACGAATACACCACCAAGCATGGGTCGCCTGAGAGGATCGATGCGAACGCATCTCTACAACTCGCAGCTCCCAGCCTGAAGTCCCGTCGTTTGCGGGCGGTCGGTAGGCATCGAAACTAGTCAAGTCCACGGTCGGCGAGGTCAGCTGCCACCAGTGTTCCCTATGGTCAGGTACTAACACGTGCGGTGCGACCCTGCGCGATGCGGCCAAGTCTAGAAGCGGGGATGAGGCGCCAGGCTGCGAGGCAGCGCCAGCGTATCTCGGAGGGTTGTTAGGCCCGCTAGCTTACGATTGCCTATGGGGGTTTGAAGCGCTATCAGCTCGGATTGGTTACGACCTTAGAGGCGTTCAGGCATAATCCAGCGGACGTAGCGTCATACCAAAGTCCGGTCGAACTAGTATTGAGCCAGTGGTCCGTACCTGTGGTTCCTCTCGTACTGCACAGGAATTCCGTTAAGATAGCACAAATGCACACACCAGTAGGGTAAAACTAACCTGTCTCACGACGGTCTAAACCCAGCTCACGTTCCCTTGAAAGGGTGAACAATCCTACGCTTTGGGAATTTTGCTTCACAATGATAGGAAGAGCCGACATCGAAGGATCAAAAAGTCACGTCGCTATGAACGCTTGGCGACCACAAGCCAGTTATCCCTGTAGTTGCGATCGGTCAGCCGAAGTGAGCAGACGTGCCTGTGCTGTGCTCCGTGAGGAAAAAAATTTTTTCGTGTTATTCAGTGAATTCAATAGTTAGGGTGGTGAATTTACGTGTGCGGCCCCCCGATCTTGGTCCTACGCCCCCCCTCCGAGTTTTTCCGGAAAATTCGGAAAATTGAGGGAGTTTTTCGCGGGATGGTTTTTCGCGAATATTAAGAAAAGTAGTGGACCGATCGGGCCAAATGAGGTCTTAAAAGAAGCGGGCCAGTGTGCCGCATGTTTTTGAGAAGGAAAAACTTTGAAAAGAATGGAGTTCAGTGATATGTGAGTGATTAAAAAGTGAAAATTGAACTTAAAATAGCCAGTGTAGCTTAAGAGCTAGAAGAGAGCTGCCATACAAGATTTGTGCGTTTCTTGGAGGAGAACAATTCCAGAAAGTTTCAAGACAATCGAGTGAAAACTGGCGGAGTTACAGGGCGGCAAAGTTTCGCACCAAAAAAGGACGCCGTTTTTCGCCTTCCGAAAATGGCGGCGTGTGTGTGAAAAAAGCCGTTAAAAAACCGTTAAAAACCGTTAAAAACTGGTCCCTGTACCACCAACACCCGGACGGAACATTTTGTGCGGAGCACCCGGTGTTCGGACGGGTTGTTCAGAGTGTCCGCCCTGGTTTCCCGAGAGTTCCCGGCGGGCCCACTGGCCGCTTTTTGGAGGTTCGGCCGGCCAGTCAACCGATCCGGGCGTGCGACCCCTCCATCGACGCGTCTCGGTAAGTGGAAACTGGGAGTGACCATCCCGCCCCCCTCCCACCCACCCACCACCCCCTGGAGCGGAAAAACACCCTCACAAACGGTTTTTCCGCGTTTTCCCGGGGAAGGAAGGGAGATAGCGTCTTGGGGTCTTCGGGAGAGTTGTTCGGGTGGACCCCCCCCACCCACCCCCCTGGAAAACCGACCGATTTTCCACCACCAGGGGGCGCTACAGCCAGGAAAAGCCACCGGTTGAAGAGTTTTCCGACACTCACGGGAAAACCGGGCTTTTCCCGATAGGGGTTTATATGGGGCACGGAGCCCGATTTTAAAGGAGAATACCCCCCCGCAAGGATTTCCCCCCACCCCCCCCTGGAAAATAGGGTTTTTCCGGGCAGCCCCCCTTTCCAAACTATCAACTGGACCCGGGCAAGTGGGGTGTCCAACGACGCAGCTCAACGGTACGAAGTGAACGCACACCCCCCCGCCCCGCCCCCACCTACCCCAACCACCCACCAACCCCCCGGAGCCGTAAAACCGGTTATCTTAGCGGTTTTCCGCAATTTTCCCGGGGAAGGAAGGGAGATAGCGTCTTGGGGTCTTCGGTGGAGTTGTTCGGGTGGACCCCCCCCACCCACCCCCCTGGAAAACCGACCGATTTTCCACCACCAGGGGGCGCTACAGCCAGGAAAAGCCACCTGTTGAAGAGTTTTCCGACCCTCACGGGAAAACCGGGCTTTTCCCGATAGGGGTTTATATGGGGCACGGAGCCCGATTTTAAAGGAGAATACCCCCCCGCAAGGATTTCCCCCCACCCCCCCTGGAAAATAGGGTTTTTCCGGGCAGCCCCCCTTTCCAAACTATCAACTGGACCCGGGCAAGTGGGGTGTCCAACGACGCAGCTCAACGGTACGAAGCGAACGCACACCCCCCCGCCCCGCTCCCACCTACCTCCACCACCTACCAACCCCCCGAAGCCGTAAAATCGGTTTTTTAAGCGGTTTTCCGCGATTTTTCCGGGGAAGGAAGGGAGATAGCGGTCTCGTGTGGAAGAGAAAGTTGCTCGTTAGGGAAATTTCCATCAATCCCCATCATTAGAACCTGGATTTTCCGACTTCGGCCGGAAAAGTCAAATTTTCCGGGCACCATTTTCCGGCCGGATAGTACGAAGTTGGGTGTCCAGCGACGCGGCTTGGAGTAAGGAAGGTAGAAAACATCACCCCGCCCCGCTCCCACCTACCACCACCCCCCTGGAGCCGGAAAACCTGTTTCTCCGAGGGTTTCCGTTAGTTTTCCGGGGGAAGGAGCGGAGCTAGCTGATCCAGAGCCGCAGGGGATAGTAGGCGAGACCCATTACTCGCTTATGAGTGCGCCGTATAAATTACGGCCTAGAAAAGGGTCGGTGGTGGCTACCCAGCCACCAGTGTATGAGCGTCCGGCCACGCCCACGATGGAGCTTTGCTACTCCAGCGACGAAGATGAAATGAATAACACCATCATTGCGACGTCGGGGCGCGAGGCAGGGGAGGCGGTCATGGAGTTGGAGCAACCAACAGCCTTAGTGCTAACACCATTGGCATCTCCTGCTCCGGAGGCAGTTGGTGGGACCATCGACGCGGGAAGCTGGGCATTGCTGATGGCACAGCTGCAAAGTATCGCCGCCCAGCTCACAACCGCGCTGGAGGAGTTGCGTTCTTGTCGTGAGGAGAACTCAGCACTTCGACGCGAAAACGAGTTGTTGCGCACGGGCACTCGATCAGTGCTTGAGTTGCAAACTGCGGCGATACACGGCAGTAACCGGGAGTCTGCCCGGAAGCGTCTGCAGCGGCAAAGGCAGCGACAGCGAGAAAAGCAGCAGCAGCAGCAGCAGCAGCAGCAGCAGCAGCAGCAGCAACGTCAGCTGCAGCAGCAGCAGCAGCAGCAGCAGCAGCAGCAGCAGCAGCAGCGTCAGCAGCAGCAGCAGCAGCAGCGTCAGCAGCAGCAGCAGCAGCAGCTGCGTCAGCAGCAGCAGCAGCAGCGTCAGCCTCAGCAGCAGCAGCAGCAGAAGCAGCAGCAGCAACAGCCGCAGCAGCAGCCGCAGCAACAGCAGCTCTGGACGACGGTGGTGAAAGGCCACTCGTCCAAGCGGCAATGTCACCAGCCGCAGCAGCAGCAGCAGCAGCAACAGCAGCGAGGCGAGCGATACGTGCCACCGCAGCTTCGCACACCGCAGCAGCAGCAGCAGCAGCAGCAGCGTCCGCAGCAGCAGCAGCAACAACATCAGCAGCAGTCTAAGGGGCGTCCTGTACGACCTGACCGCATCGCGGTGGTTCCGGGTGCGAACAAAACCTGGACGGAGATGTACGTTAAACTACGTACGTCTCAGGAGCTGCAGGACGTCCGGGCGGACATCGGGATGGGGCGTCGGACCGCGCAAGGCCATCTGATAGTCCCGCTGCGCAAGAACGTGGACAGCGCGGAGCTGGCTCGCCGCATTCAGCTGGCGCTCGGCGAGGATGGCGTGGCCCGGGTCGTGACGGAGATGGGAGAAGTTCTCGTCACAAACGTCGACCCCTTGGCTCAGGAGAGCGACGTGGAGCTTGCCATCAAGCAGCAGCTAGGAGCGGAGCCGGGTATTGCGCGTGTCGAGCTGTGGGAGCTCCGCGATGGCACGAAGCGGGCTCGAGTGCGGCTTCCACTCGGAAAGGCTCGGCTTCTGATTGGCCAGAAGCTTACTCTGTGCCAGTGTGTAAGCGGCATCCGCGAGGTCCCGAAGAAGCCGCTTGATCTTCAGCGCTGCTTCCGCTGCTTACTGACGGGGCACCTGGCGCGAGATTGTCGTGCCCCCACTGACCGGTCGGGTCAGTGCCTGCAGTGTGGCGAGGTAGGCCACCGCATCAGCCAGTGCACCGCGGCGGCTAAGTGCATATTCTGCCAGGGGCCCCATCGCGTGGGCCATTCATCGTGCCCCCAGAACTTGCAATGGCGGGCGTAATGCGGGTGATGCAGGCCAACCTGGGTGGTGGACGCATTGCCCAGGACCTGGCCTTGCAGACAGCCCGCACAAAGCGGGCCGACGTGCTGTTGCTGTCGGAGGTTTACCGGCCTCCAGATGGTAGCGGTAACTGGGCGGTCGACTCGTCGGGGGGAGCAGCTGTGGTGGCAACCGGCCACCTCCCAATCCAGCGGGTCTGGCGCTGTGCCATGCCCGGATTGGCAGCAGCGCAGATCGGAGGGGTGGTTTACATCAGCTGCTACGCCCCTCCGCGTCTCAACACCAGTGAGTTCGAGCAGTTACTGGAGGCGGTGGAGTTGGAGGCCCAACCTCACCCGCGTATCGTCTTGGCAGGCGATTTTAACGCCTGGAACGAGGAGTGGGGTAGCCAGCGTTCTACCTGGCGCGGTGAAGAGCTGCTTGATACCGTCAGGCAGCTGGGCCTTGTGGTCCTGAACCAAGGCTCGGTCCCGACGTTCGTGGGCAACGGAGTCGCCACTCCCAGTGTCGTGGATGTATCTTTTGCGAGCGCATCCATCGCTCGTCCGGACACTTGGGAGGTGGCAGCAGACACCGCTGCGTGCCACTACACGGCATCGGACCATCGGTATATCTTCTTCACCGTGGGGCCTCCAACTCGTGACCAGCAGCAGCGACAACAGCAGCAGCACCAGCACCAGCAGCAGCAGCAGCAGCAGCAGCAGCAGCAGCAGCAGCAGCAGCAGCAGCAGCAACAGCAGCAACAGCAGCAGCAGCAGCAGCAGCAGCAGCATCATCGTCAGCGGGGACAGGGGTCCTCAACGTCGTCCACCACTTTCCGGCACGCTGGCCGTAGATGGAAGACGACGCAGTTTTCGGTCGAGGCATTCACAGCCGCACTCCAGACGGCCGGATTCCCGGAACGAGCCGTGAGCCAGGAGGGGATGGTCGCCGCCATGTTCGATGCATGCGACGACACGATGGAGCGCGTCACCGTGTCACATCGTGACCCCCATCGCGACCTCTTCTGGTGGACCCCGGAGATTCTGCGTCTTCGGGAGGAGTGTGCGGCTGTGCACGAGAGAATGCTTCGTACGACCGATCTGCAGGAGCGCAGCGCCGTGGCCGCACATCATCGGTCGGCGAGGAGAGCGGTGGAGAAGGCTGTCCGGGCCAGCAAGCGTGCACAGCTTGATGAGCTGATACAACAGGCGGAGACCAATGAGTTTGGGGCCGGTTACCGGGTGGTAATGTCTCGCCTTCGTGGCAGCTTTGTGCCACCGGAGACAGACCGTGCCGTACTGGAACAGATTGCCAACGATCTGTTTCCAACTCATCCGCCTGTTGTCTGGCCGGACTCCGAATTGCCGAGTGCGGACACCGAGGAGCAGAGGACATCGCTGACCCCCGTTACTGCGGACGAGCTGCTTAGCATCGTGGGATCAATGGCGAACAGGAAAGCGCCTGGATTGGACGGTATTCCCAATGCTGCGGTTAAGACGGCAATTAGGAAGTACCCGGAGGTTTTCGTCCGTTTGTATCAGGACTGCCTGGACCGGGGTGCGTTTCCAGCGCCCTGGAAGAGGCAGCGCTTGGTGCTGCTGCCAAAGCCTGGCAAACCTCCCGGGGAAAGCTCCTCTTACCGGCCGCTGTGCATGCTTGATGCACTCGGCAAGGTATTGGAGCGCCTAATCCTTAACCGGCTGAACGAGTTCCTGGAGGAACCAGATGCGGAACGATTGTCGGACGAACAGTACGGATTCCGGCGGGGCAGATCCACCATCAGTGCGATCCAGCGCGTTGTCGAAGCGGGCAGGAAGGCCATGTCCTTTCACCGTACCAATGCCCGAGACAAGCGCTGCCTGATGGTGGTTGCCCTGGACATCCGCAACGCGTTCAACTCCGCGCCTTGGCAGGCCATCGCCAGCGCGTTGAGGGACAAGGGGGTACCGTCGTCGCTGCAGAGGATGCTGAAAAGCTACTTCGAGGATCGGCGACTGGTTATCGACACCAGCGAAGGCCCCGTCGAGCGCAGCATCAGCGCGGGAGTTCCACAGGGTTCCATATTGGGACCCACGCTGTGGAACGTGCTGTACGACGGGGTCCTGGGTGTCCAGTTGCCTGAGGGGGCCGAGGTTATTGGCTACGCCGATGACCTTGTAGTCTTGGTCCCCGCAACGACACCCCAAGCCGCTTCCTCAACTGCTGAACGCGCCATCGCGGCGATCACGACCTGGCTGGACCAAAACCGTCTTTCGTTGGCTCCGGAGAAGACGGAAATGACGCTCATCTCCACCCTGAAGCGTCATCCGGTCGTCAGCATCAACATCGGGGGAGTGGTCGTGCAATCCCAGCGCTCCATCCGCTATCTTGGAGTTTGGTTGCACGACCACCTGTCATGGTTGCCGCACGTTCAGCAGGTTGCAGCGAAGGCCATGAGGGTTGCGGAAGCCATCACGCGCCTCATGCCGAACCACAGTGGCCCGAAATCGTCACGTGCCCGACTACTGGCGGCCGTTGCGGACTCCATCCTTCGCTACGGGGCCCCAGTATGGTCGGAGGGATTGCAGCTGCAACAGTGTCACAGACTGGTGCAGCGTGTGCAGAGGACGACGGCCATTCGGGTGTGTCGGGCTTTCCGGACGGTGAGGGGAGAGACGGCCGTGCTGCTGGCCGGTCTCATCCCGATACGCCTGCTGATCGAGGAGGACAGCAGGGTGCATCATCGTCTGCAGGATCCTGCGAACGAACACTCGAGAGCGAGTGTAAAGAGCATGGAGCGCGACCGTACCTACGGGCAGTGGCAGCAGCAGTGGGACGCGGATGCTGCTAGAGAGGACGCCAGTCGGTTCACTCGGTGGACGTATCGAGTGATACCTGACGTGAGGACATGGCAGTCACGGAAACACGGAGACGTGACGTTCCAGTTGGCGCAGGTTTTGTCCGGTCACGGTTTTTTCCGTGACTACCTGTGCCGGATGGGCTTCACGTCG
>NW_026060491.1:22500-35000 GCF_943734695.1 Anopheles maculipalpis | reverse complement strand
CCAATAGATCGAAGCACCCGAACATTGCCTTCCTCACTCAGGGAGACCTCTTGACAGCTTCGTGTCATTTCTCACACCTCACCGTAGAATCACGAGATTGCTCTCGGACCCTTAATTTCTCTACTTATTCGTTTCGATACCTTACACTACGTCAAGCTTATTCAATTTGTATATTCGCATGGCGAACGTTTTGATGCGGAGACGTTCAGAGTCCGCGGTACTTCCAACCGGGTATGGTTGCCGTACGACCAACAGGAGATAACATCCAACACACTACAATCCTTTGAGGGTTTTAGGGCATCGTCCCGATACCCTAGCTATGCACAACATTGGCTCATTTACCCGTACTGGTGTCTAAGGTACGACTAGATACTCAACTTGCACCTTGTGACAGTGTTTAGAACACGTTTCTATACATTTTTCATTTTTGTGTCACGACACCATACCCTCTTACTATAGCCAACGAACAACATCACCTTACCACAAGTGACCATTTTTATCCGTCCCTACATTAAACGACTTTGACACATTTTTCTCCTATACCTCCATACAAGTCTGAGGGCCGGGTGAATTTTCGCTTTTTACCTTTGGACAAGTCGGTCACCCTTACTTTTCCCCATACATATGAGCCAAGCAGAGGCTCATTTACCCGTACTGGTGTCTAAGGTACGACTAGATACTCAATTTGCACCTTGTGACAGTGTTTAGAACACGTTCCCATACATTTTTCATTTTTGTGTCACGACACCATACCCTCTTACTATAGCCAATGAACAACATCACTTTACCACAAGTGACCATTTTTATCCATCCCAAAATTAAACGACCTCGGAATTTTTTTCTCCTACATCGCCATACAACTTTGAGGGTCGGGTGACTTTTGCTATTTACCGTCGGAGATCACTTTTCATGCTTAAAAATGCATCCTGACACAGTTTTACTCAAAGTTAGAGTCAAAAAAATTTTTGTCTAAAAATCTTCCGTCGGTCATACCGATACCCATGTCCTATAACTTGTACCAAGTTGTGAAGGGTACATTTTGACAAAAATCCAAAAAAATCTTTAAAAAGTCGCTATTGCTTATTGCATTCAGCATCGTTAGACGACTCTTATATGCCTTGGATGACCACTGTCTGATGATTATTTTAGCTTTTATGCCAAAATTTTGATTTCGTGTCTTACGTCCCTACATTAGACGACCTTGGATTTTCGTCTCCTGCACCGCCATGCAACTTTGATGGTCGGGTAACTTTCGCTATTTACTGTCGGAGATCACTTTTCATGATTAATAATGCATCCTGAGACCGTTTTACTCAAAGTTAGAGCAAAAAAATTTTTTGTCCAAAAATCTTCCGTCGGTCATACCGGTACCCATGTCCTATGACTTGTACCAAGTTGTGAAGGGTACATTTTGACAAAAATCCAAAAAAATCATTAAAAAGTCGCTATTGCTTATTGCATTCAGCATCGTTAGACGACTCTTATATGCCTTGGATGACCACTGTCTGATGATTATTTTAGCTTTTATGCCAAAATTTTGATTTCGTGTCTTACGTCCCTACATTAGACGACCTTGGATTTTCGTCTCCTGCACCGCCATGCAACTTTGATGGTCGGGTAACTTTCGCTATTTACTGTCGGAGATCACTTTTCATGATTAATAATGCATCCTGAGACCGTTTTACTCAAAGTTAGAGCAAAAAAATTTTTTGTCCAAAAATCTTCCGTCGGTCATACCGGTACCCTTGTCCTATGACTTGTACCAAGTTGTGAAGGGTACATTTTGACAAAAATCCAAAAAAATCTTTAAAAAGTCGCTATTGCTTATTGCATTCAGCATCGTTAGACGACTCTTATATGCCTTGGATGACCACTGTCTGATGATTATTTTAGATTTTATGCCAAAATTTTGATTTCGTGTCTTACGTCCCTACATTAGACGACCTTGGATTTTCTTCTCCCACACCGCCATACAACTTTGATGGTCGGGTGACTTTTGCTATTTACTGTCGGTGTTCACTTTTCGTGGTTAAATATGTATTCTGAGACAGTTTTACTCAAAGTTAGAGAAAAAAAATTTCTTCTCAATAAATCCCCCGAAACCAATGTCTTATACATTGAACCAGGTTATGAGGCGCACCTGTGTGTGAAGAGTTCTTCGTGTGGTTTATAGACATTTCAGGCACTTGGTATATAGTTTTGGTTTGTGCCCAAGTCCCGTACTTAGAGATATTTTTGGTTTCGGACCAACCAATTCGACTTGCCTTCATCTCTTGTTAGGTTTATAATATCAATACTCGAACTTATATGCATGTTCAGGGACATCATTTTAACTTTCGGTTTGCGCACAAGTCCCGAACTTAGTGATGTTTTTGGTTTTGGACCAACCAATTCGACTTGCCTTCATCTCTTGTTAGGTTTATAATATCAATACTCGAACTTATATGCATGTTCAGGGACATCATTTTAACTTTCGGTTTGCACCCAAGTCCCGAACTTAGAGATATTTTTGGTTTCGGACCAACCAATTCGACTTGCCTTCATCTCTTGTTAGGTTTATAATATCAATACTCGAACTTATATGCATGTTCAGGGACATCATTTTAACTTTCGGTTTGTACCCAAGTCCCGAACTTAGTGATATTTTTGGTTTCTCACCAACCAAATCGACTTGCCTTCATCTCTTGTTAGGTTTATAATATCAATACTCGAACTTATATACATGTTCAGGGACATCATTTTAACTTTCGGTTTGCACCCAAGTCCCGAACTTAGAGATATTTTTGGTTTTGGACCAACCAATTCGACTTGCGTTCATCTCTTGTTCGGTTTATAATATCAATACTCGAACTTATATGCATGTTCAGGGACATCATTTTAACTTTCGGTTTGTACCCAAGTCCCGAACTTAGAGATATTTTTGGTTTTGGACCAACCAATTCGACTTGCCTTCATCTCTTTTTAGGTTTATAATATCAATACTCGAACTTATATGCATGTTCAGGGACATCATATTAACTTTCGGTTTGTACCCAAGTCCCGAACTTAGTGATATTTTTGGTTTCCGACCAACCAATTCGACTTGCCTTCATCTCTTGTTAGGTTTATAATATCAATACTCGAACTTATATGCATGTTCAGGGACATCATTTTAACATTCGGTTTGTACCCAAGTCCCGAACTTAGTGATATTTTTGGTTTCCGACCAACCAATTCGACTTGCCTTCATCTCTTGTTAGGTTTATAATATCAATACTCGAACTTATATGCATGTTCAGGGACATCATTTTAACTTTCGGTTTGCACCCAAGTCCCGAACTTAGAGATATTTTTGGTTTTGGACCAACCAATTCGACTTGCCTTCATCTCTTGTTAGGTTTATAATATCAATACTCGAACTTATATGCATGTTCAGGGACATCATATTCACTTTCGGTTTGCACCCAAGTCCCGAACTTAGTGATATTTTTGGTTTCTTACCAACCAATTCGACTTGCCTTCATCTCTTGTTAGGTTTATAATATCAATACTCGAACTTATATGCATGTTCAGGGACATCATATTCACTTTCGGTTTTTACCCAAGTCCCGAACTTAGAGATATTTTTGGTTTCTTATCAACCAATTCGACTTGCCTTCATCTCTTGTTAGGTTTATAATATCAATACTCGAACTTATATGCATGTTCAAGGACATCATTTTCACTTTCGGTTTGTACCCAAGTCCCGAACTTAGTGATATTTTTGGTTTCTTAGCAACCAATTCGACTTGCCTTCATCTCTTGTTAGGTTTATAATATCAATACTCGAACTTATATGCATGTTCAGGGACATCATTTTAACTTTCGGTTTGTACCCAAGTCCCGAACTTAGTGATATTTTTGGTTTTGGACCAACCAATTCGACTTGCCTTCATCTCTTGTTAGGTTTATAATATCAATACTCGAACTTATATGCATGTTCAGGGACATCATTTTAACTTTCGGTTTGTACCCAAGTCCCGAACTTAGAGATATTTTTGGTTTTGGACCAACCAATTCGACTTGTCTTCATCTCTTGTTAGGTTTATAATATCAATACTCGAACTTATATGCATGTTCAGGGACATCATATTCACTTTCGGTTTGCACCCAAGTCCCGAACTTAGTGATATTTTTGGTTTCTTATCAACCAATTCGACTTGCCTTCATCTCTTGTTAGGTTTATAATATCAATACTCGAACTTATATGCATGTTCAGGGACATCATTTTAACTTTCGGTTTGCACCCAAGTCCCGAACTTAGAGATATTTTTGGTTTTGGACCAACCAATTCGACTTGCCTTCATCTCTTGTTAGGTTTATAATATCAATACTCGAACTTATATGCATGTTCAGGGACATCATTTTAACATTCGGTTTGTACCCAAGTCCCGAACTTAGTGATATTTTTGGTTTCCGATCAACCAATTCGACTTGCCTTCATCTCTTGTTAGGTTTATAATATCAATACTCGAACTTATATGCATGTTCAGGGACATCATTTTAACTTTCGGTTTGCACCCAAGTCCCGAACTTAGAGATATTTTTGGTTTTGGACCAACCAATTCGACTTGCCTTCATCTCTTGTTAGGTTTATAATATCAATACTCGAACTTATATGCATGTTCAGGGACATCATATTCACTTTCGGTTTGCACCCAAGTCCCGAACTTAGTGATATTTTTGGTTTCTTACCAACCAATTCGACTTGCCTTCATCTCTTGTTAGGTTTATAATATCAATACTCGAACTTATATGCATGTTCAGGGACATCATATTCACTTTCGGTTTTTACCCAAGTCCCGAACTTAGAGATATTTTTGGTTTCTTATCAACCAATTCGACTTGCCTTCATCTCTTGTTAGGTTTATAATATCAATACTCGAACTTATATGCATGTTCAAGGACATCATTTTCACTTTCGGTTTGTACCCAAGTCCCGAACTTAGTGATATTTTTGGTTTCTTAGCAACCAATTCGACTTGCCTTCATCTCTTGTTAGGTTTATAATATCAATACTCGAACTTATATGCATGTTCAGGGACATCATTTTAACTTTCGGTTTGTACCCAAGTCCCGAACTTAGTGATATTTTTGGTTTTGGACCAACCAATTCGACTTGCCTTCATCTCTTGTTAGGTTTATAATATCAATACTCGAACTGATATGCATGTTCAGGGACATCATTTTAACTTTCGGTTTGTACCCAAGTCCCGAACTTAGAGATATTTTTGGTTTTGGACCAACCAATTCGACTTGCCTTCATCTCTTGTTAGGTTTATAATATCAATACTCGAACTTATATGCATGTTCAGGGACATCATATTAACTTTCGGTTTGTACCCAAGTCCCGAACTTAGAGATATTTTTGGTTTCTTACCAACCAATTCGACTTGCCTTCATCTCTTGTTAGGTTTATAATATCAATACTCGAACTTATATGCATGTTCAGGGACATCATATTCACTTTCGGTTTGCACCCAAGTCCCGAACTTAGTGATATTTTTGGTTTCTTACCAACCAATTCGACTTGCCTTCATCTCTTGTTAGGTTTATAATATCAATACTCGAACTTATATGCATGTTCAGGGACATCATTTTAACTTTCGGTTTGCACCCAAGTCCCGAACTTAGAGATATTTTTGGTTTCGGACCAACCAATTCGACTTGCCTTCATCTCTTGTTAGGTTTATAATATCAATACTCGAACTTATATGCATGTTCAGGGACATCATTTTAACATTCGGTTTGTACCCAAGTCCCGAACTTAGTGATATTTTTGGTTTCCGACCAACCAATTCGACTTGCCTTCATCTCTTGTTAGGTTTATAATATCAATACTCGAACTTATATGCATGTTCAGGGACATCATTTTAACTTTCGGTTTGCACCCAAGTCCCGAACTTAGAGATATTTTTGGTTTTGGACCAACCAATTCGACTTGCCTTCATCTCTTGTTAGGTTTATAATATCAATACTCGAACTTATATGCATGTTCAGGGACATCATATTAACTATTGGTTTGCGCACAAGTCCCGAACTTAGTGATATTTTTGGTTTCCAACCAACCAATTCGACTTGCCTTCATCTCTTGTTAGGTTTATAATATCAATACTCGAACTTATATGCATGTTCAGGGACATCATTTTAACTTTCGGTTTGCACCCAAGTCCCGAACTTAGAGATATTTTTGGTTTCTCACCAACCAATTCGACTTGCCTTCATCTCTTGTTAGGTTTATAATATCAATACTCGAACTTATATGCATGTTCAGGGACATCATTTTAACTTTTGGTTTGCGCACAAGTCCCGAACTTAGTGATATTTTTGGTTTCCGACCAACCAATTCGACTTGCCTTCATCTCTTGTTAGGTTTATAATATCAATACTCGAACTTATATGCATGTTCAGGGACATCATATTAACTTTCAGTTTGTACCCAAGTCCCGAACTTAGAGACATTTTTGGTTTCGGACCAACCAATTCGACTTGCCTTCATCTCTTGTTAGGTTTATAAAATCAATACTCGAACTTATATGCATGTTCAGGGACATCATTTTAACTTTCGGTTTGCACCCAAGTCCCGAACTTAGAGATATTTTTGGTTTTGGACCAACCAATTCGACTTGCCTTCATCTCTTGTTAGGTTTATAATATCAATACTCGAACTTATATGCATGTTCAGGGACGTCATATTAACTTTTGGTTTGCACCCAAGTCCCGAACTTAGTGATATATTTGGTTTTGGACCAACCAATTCGACTTGCCTTCATCTCTTGTTAGGTTTATAATATCAATACTCGAACTTATATGCATGTTCAGGGACATCATTTTAACTTTCGGTTTGCACCCAAGTCCCGAACTTAGAGATATTTTTGGTTTTGGACCAACCAATTCGACTTGCCTTCATCTCTTGTTAGGTTTATAAAATCAATACTCGAACTTATATGCATGTTCAGGGACATCATTTTAACTTTTGGTTTGCGCACAAGTCCCGAACTTAGAGATATTTTTGGTTTCCGACCAACCAATTCGACTTGCCTTCATCTCTTGTTAGGTTTATAATATCAATACTCGAACTTATATGCATGTTCAGGGACATCATATTAACTTTCGGTTTGTACCCAAGTCCCGAACTTAGAGATATTTTTGGTTTCTCACCAACCAATTCGACTTGCCTTCATCTCTTGTTAGGTTTATAATATCAATACTCGAACTTATATGCATGTTCAGGGACATCATTTTAACTTTCGGTTTGTACCCAAGTCCCGAACTTAGAGATATTTTTGGTTTCTTACTTACCAATTCGACTTGCCTTCATCTCTTGTTAGGTTTATAATATCAATACTCGAACTTATATGCATGTTCAGGGACATCATATTAACTTTTGGTTTGCGCACAAGTCCCGAACTTAGAGATATTTTTGGTTTTGGACCAACCAATTCGACTTGCCTTCATCTCTTGTGAGGTTTATAATATCAATACTCGAACTTATATGCATGTTCAGGGACATTATTTTAACTTTCGGTTTGTACCCAAGTCCCGAACTTAGAGATATTTTTGGTTTTGGACCAACCAATTCGACTTGCCTTCATCTCTTTTTAGGTTTATAATATCAATACTCGAACTTATATGCATGTTCAGGGACATCATATTAACTTTCGGTTTGTACCCAAGTCCCGAACTTAGTGATATTTTTGGTTTCCGACCAACCAATTCGACTTGCCTTCATCTCTTGTTAGGTTTATAATATCAATACTCGAACTTATATGCATGTTCAGGGACATCATTTTAACTTTCGGTTTGCACCCAAGTCCCGAACTTAGAGATATTTTTGGTTTCTCACCAACCAATTCGACTTGCCTTCATCTCTTGTTAGGTTTATAATATCAATACTCGAACTTATATGCATGTTCAGGGACATCATTTTAACTTTCGGTTTGTACCCAAGTCCCGAACTTAGAGATATTTTTGGTTTCTTATCAACCAATTCGACTTGCCTTCATCTCTTGTTAGGTTTATAATATCAATACTCGAACTTATATGCATGTTCAAGGACATCATTTTAACTTTCGGTTTGTACCCAAGTCCCGAACTTAGTGATATTTTTGGTTTCTCACCAACCAATTCGACTTGCCTTCATCTCTTGTTAGGTTTATAATATCAATGCTCGAACTTATATGCATGTTCAGGGACATCATTTTAACTTTTGGTTTGCGCACAAGTCCCGAACTTAGTGATATTTTTGGTTTCCGACCAACCAATTCGACTTGCCTTCATCTCTTGTTAGGTTAACAAAATTTTTAATGCAATAGCATGTATTTTGTGAGTTTATGTCCGAGGGATTTAAGTACCGGACTTAGAAAAATTTTTGAAGTCCAAACATTCAATTTGGACTCCATACTCCATTGCTCCTCTAAGAGGTACCTAGTACCCCGTAGCGAAGCAACCGTCACGTTTGAACTTTCCACTAGGAGGTGCAGCCATCACTCGACATGTTAATCATTATCACCCCATACTACTCTCTATATCCGGATACGGCGCTAACCCGATTGCTTGCCCCGACAGCAATCGACCCACTCGTAAGCGGGTTACCCGTAGGTAAGTCAACGATGCGTATTGCCCCCTTCAAGCAAACCGATCATCACTCCGTGGAGGAGTAATGACGGACCCGTACCGGTATCAACTGCATATGATCAACATTCTTATGAACCCACACACTCTTCGCTTATATGCTCAGTAACATTTCAATTCTCTCTCTGTCTTTCGTTTTCCAACTCATTCATCGTGCATACTGAACACACCCGGAAAGGTGCGACAGTACACACGAATACACCACCAAGCATGGGTCGCCTGAGAGGATCGATGCGAACGCATCTCTACAACTCGCAGCTCCCAGCCTGAAGTCCCGTCGTTTGCGGGCGGTCGGTAGGCATCGAAACTAGTCAAGTCCACGGTCGGCGAGGTCAGCTGCCACCAGTGTTCCCTATGGTCAGGTACTAACACGTGCGGTGCGACCCTGCGCGATGCGGCCAAGTCTAGAAGCGGGGATGAGGCGCCAGGCTGCGAGGCAGCGCCAGCGTATCTCGGAGGGTTGTTAGGCCCGCTAGCTTACGATTGCCTATGGGGGTTTGAAGCGCTATCAGCTCGGATTGGTTACGACCTTAGAGGCGTTCAGGCATAATCCAGCGGACGTAGCGTCATACCAAAGTCCGGTCGAACTAGTATTGAGCCAGTGGTCCGTACCTGTGGTTCCTCTCGTACTGCACAGGAATTCCGTTAAGATAGCACAAATGCACACACCAGTAGGGTAAAACTAACCTGTCTCACGACGGTCTAAACCCAGCTCACGTTCCCTTGAAAGGGTGAACAATCCTACGCTTTGGGAATTTTGCTTCACAATGATAGGAAGAGCCGACATCGAAGGATCAAAAAGTCACGTCGCTATGAACGCTTGGCGACCACAAGCCAGTTATCCCTGTCACCGTAGGCAACGACATCAGCCGCCGAACAACAACATCGGCACGGCCAGGCATGCCGGTACCCGGTGGAAAACTGCGCAGTTTGACAGCTCCTGCTTCGCCACCGCCCTTTCCATCGGACGGTTCGAGCTGGCGCAGACACCGGAAGACCTGGTCGGCGGGCTTACTGCAGCGTGCGATGGCACAATGGAGCGGGTGCATGGGGCGACCTTCCACCAAGCGCCGAGGATGTACTGGTGGACACCCGAGATCGACCGGCTGAGGGAGGAGTGCGAAGCTGCAGAACGGCGACGTCGCAGCGCCCCGCCTGATGAGCGCCTCGCGCTGACCGCCCAGCTCCTGAGCTCGCGGAGGATGCTGGCGAGCGAGATCCAGCGCAGCAAGGATCGCTGCATGCAGGAGCTCATTGACGGGGTGGAGAACGATGTATTTGGGCTCGGGTACAAGGTGGTGCTGGCCAAGCTGCGCAGTCGCGCACCACCTGAAACCGACCGAGCAGTACTCCAGCCGATCGTTGACGCACTTTTCCCGACGCACCCTCCGTTCGATTGGCCTACCATCGCAGCCGAGGGCGACACGGAGGAGGTCCGGCCGGTCACGCAGGACGAGGTGTTGGCCGTTGCAGCCAGGATGGCATCGTCCAAGGCGCCAGGACTCGACGGCATCCCCAACGCGGCGGTGAAGACCGCGATCCGAGAGCACCCGGAGGTCTTCACCCGAGTGTTCAACGACCTGTTGCGGCGGGGAGAGTTTCCGACGCCATGGAAGGCGGCGCGGCTGGTGCTAATCCCGAAGCCAGGCAAACCCCCTGGCGAGCCATCGTCGTGGCGGCCGCTGCTGATGCTGGGTGCAGTCCCGAAGGTGTTCGAGCGGATTATCCTCGACCGCCTGAACGAGCACCTGGAGGACAGCAGTGCACCCCGCTTGTCGCCCGAGCAGTATGGTTTTCGCCGCGGACGATCGACGGTGCAGGCCATCCAGCGGGTCGTCGAGCGAGGCCTGTACGCGAGGACGTTCCACCGCACCAATGGCAGAGACCCTCGCTGCCTGATGGTGGCATCTCTGGACGTGCGGAACGCCTTTAACTCGGCCAGCTGGACGGCGATTGCAGCAGCTCTCCAGCGGATGAGCGTACCGTCAGCGCTCCAGCGAGTCTTGCGCAGCTACTTCTCGGGACGGGAGCTGCTTTTCGAGACCGCCGAGGGACCAGTTCGCAGGACAGTCACGGCAGGCGTACCACAGGGCTCTATACTAGGGCCGACCCTGTGGAACGTCATGTATGATGGTGTGCTGCGGCTGACGCTGCCGGACGGTGCGGAAGCGATCGGCTTCGCGGACGATTTGGTCGTTCTGGCGGGAGGAGCGACACCACAGGCGGCAGCGGAACTGGCTGAGCAGGCGATCGGCATCATCAACTCGTGGATGGCAGCACATCATCTGGAGCTTGCTCCGGCCAAGACCGAGTTGGTAATGATGTCCACGATGCGGAGGGCGAACACGCAGGCGCCGGTGACCATCGCGGGCGTGCAGAGGATGCCAACACGGACGATTAAGTACCTTGGGGTCATGCTGGAGGACCACCTGTCTTGGAATGCCCACGTCGAGTGCGTCTCCGCAAAAGCACTCCGTGTGGCACAGGCGGTATCCCGGTTGATGCGGAACCACAGCGGCCCCAAGGGTGCTAAACGACGATTGCTCGCGTCAGTCGTGGACTCGACGCTGCGGTACGCTGCTCCAGTGTGGCACGAGGCAGTTCGCACTCAATGGAACCGCAGGAGGTTGAACCGGGTGCAGGGCCTCTACGCGAGACCGGTAGCCCGCACATTTATATCGGTGCGCGGCGAGGTGGCCACTGTCCTTGCAAGCGTCATCCCGATCTGCCTGCAGATCACGGAGGACGCAAGGTGCTACCAGCGACGCCAGCAGACCGGTACGCCTACGAGCAGCATCCGCAGGGAGGAGCGAACGGCCACCATCGCCCAGTGGCAGGCCGAGTGGGACGAGTTGGCACCGACGAGCCGTTTTACCCGGTGGACACACCGGCTAATCCCAGACATCGCAACGTGGAAGGGCCGGCCGCATGGGGAGATGACCTTTCATCTCGCCCAGCTCCTCTCCGGCCATGGCTTCTTTCACGACTACCTCCACGCGCAGCACTTCTCGCCGTCGGCGGACTGTGCTAGATGTCCGGGAGTGGCAGAATCGGCGGAGCATGCGTTCTTCGACTGCCCACGGTTCGCGGACGTCCGTGGCGAACTGCTGGGCGAGGACACGGCAGCGGCGGTCACTCCAGACAACCTTCTGACGTTCATGCTGGAGAACCGTCAGAACTGGAGCAACGTCTGTGAGGCAGCCAAACGCATCACCTGTGCTCTGCAGCAGGAATGGTACGTCGAGCGGGCAACCAGCGCGGACGCAGAAATGCGCCAGGCGGCACAACGCCTTGACGAGGCTCATGCAGCAACGGTCCGGGAGAGGTATGATCGGCGCAACGAAGCGCGTCGACTGAGGACGCAGGAGCGACGGGCGGCACGCGGCGAGCCTCCACCAGCAAGGCATCCGGACGGGAGCTTGCTAACGCCGGAAGAGCTGGCGGAACTTGAAGAGCAGCGTCGGAGCGTTCGCGAGCGGGTCAGGCGACACCGCGCGAGAAGGCGGCTGGAAGCTGGTGAAGTCATCACCAGCGATGACATATTGCTGGCCCTTTTCGGCTTGGACTAGGGCAGCTAGGCATCGCAGGCGAACAAGCAGCGCTCCCTGCCATCGGGTCACCTCGCGGTGGGTTGGGAGGGAGTGGATGGGAGGGCAGGGCTTTGTTCCCTCGTGGGGGATGTGTAAAACCATTACCTGTATTGAATAAAGACCTACCTTCTTGTTTAAAAAAAAAAAAAAAAAAAAAAAAAGCCAGTTATCCCTGTGGTAACTTTTCTGACACCTCTTGCTAAAAACTCGTTATAACCAAAAGGATCGTAAGGCCAAGCTTTCGCTGTCCCGGAGTGT
>NW_026060491.1:7500-15000 GCF_943734695.1 Anopheles maculipalpis | reverse complement strand
CATGTCCTATAACTTGTACCAAGTTGTGAAGGGTACATTTTGACAAAAATCCAAAAAAATCTTTAAAAAGTCGCTATTGCTTATTGCATTCAGCATCGTTAGACGACTCTTATATGCCTTGGATGACCACTGTCTGATGATTATTTTAGCTTTTATGCCAAAATTTTGATTTCGTGTCTTACGTCCCTACATTAGACGACCTTGGATTTTCGTCTCCTGCACCGCCATGCAACTTTGATGGTCGGGTAACTTTCGCTATTTACTGTCGGAGATCACTTTTCATGATTAATAATGCATCCTGAGACCGTTTTACTCAAAGTTAGAGCAAAAAAATTTTTTGTCCAAAAATCTTCCGTCGGTCATACCGGTACCCATGTCCTATGACTTGTACCAAGTTGTGAAGGGTACATTTTGACAAAAATCCAAAAAAATCATTAAAAAGTCGCTATTGCTTATTGCATTCAGCATCGTTAGACGACTCTTATATGCCTTGGATGACCACTGTCTGATGATTATTTTAGCTTTTATGCCAAAATTTTGATTTCGTGTCTTACGTCCCTACATTAGACGACCTTGGATTTTCGTCTCCTGCACCGCCATGCAACTTTGATGGTCGGGTAACTTTCGCTATTTACTGTCGGAGATCACTTTTCATGATTAATAATGCATCCTGAGACCGTTTTACTCAAAGTTAGAGCAAAAAAATTTTTTGTCCAAAAATCTTCCGTCGGTCATACCGGTACCCTTGTCCTATGACTTGTACCAAGTTGTGAAGGGTACATTTTGACAAAAATCCAAAAAAATCTTTAAAAAGTCGCTATTGCTTATTGCATTCAGCATCGTTAGACGACTCTTATATGCCTTGGATGACCACTGTCTGATGATTATTTTAGATTTTATGCCAAAATTTTGATTTCGTGTCTTACGTCCCTACATTAGACGACCTTGGATTTTCTTCTCCCACACCGCCATACAACTTTGATGGTCGGGTGACTTTTGCTATTTACTGTCGGTGTTCACTTTTCGTGGTTAAATATGTATTCTGAGACAGTTTTACTCAAAGTTAGAGAAAAAAAATTTCTTCTCAATAAATCCCCCGAAACCAATGTCTTATACATTGAACCAGGTTATGAGGCGCACCTGTGTGTGAAGAGTTCTTCGTGTGGTTTATAGACATTTCAGGCACTTGGTATATAGTTTTGGTTTGTACCCAAGTCCCGAACTTAGTGATATATTTGGTTTTGGACCAACCAATTCGACTTGCCTTCATCTCTTGTTAGGTTTATAATATCAATACTCGAACTGATATGCATGTTCAGGGACATCATTTTAACTTTCGGTTTGCACCCAAGTCCCGAACTTAGAGATAGTTTTGGTTTTGGACCAACCAATTCAACTTGCCTTCATCTCTTGTTAGGTTTATAATATCAATACTCGAACTTATATGCATGTTCAGGGACATCATTTTAACTTTCGGTTTGTACCCAAGTCCGGAACTTAGTGATATTTTTGGTTTTGGACCAACCAATTCGACTTGCCTTCATCTCTTGTTAGGTTTATAATATCAATACTCGAACTTATATGCATGTTCAGGGACATCATTTTAACTTTCGGTTTGCACCCAAGTCCCGAACTTAGAGATATTTTTGGTTTTGGACCAACCAATTCGACTTGCCTTCATCTCTTGTTAGGTTTATAATATCAATACTCGAACTTATATGCATGTTCAGGGACATCATATTCACTTTCGGTTTGCACCCAAGTCCCGAACTTAGAGATATTTTTGGTTTCTCACCAACCAATTCGACTTGCCTTCATCTCTTGTTAGGTTTATAATATCAATACTCGAACTTATATGCATGTTCAGGGACATCATTTTAACATTCGGTTTGTACCCAAGTCCCGAACTTAGTGATATTTTTGGTTTCCGACCAACCAATTCGACTTGCCTTCATCTCTTGTTAGGTTTATAATATCAATACTCGAACTTATATGCATGTTCAGGGACATCATTTTAACTTTCGGTTTGCACCCAAGTCCCGAACTTAGAGATATTTTTGGTTTTGGACCAACCAATTCGACTTGCCTTCATCTCTTGTTAGGTTTATAATATCAATACTCGAACTTATATGCATGTTCAGGGACATCATATTAACTTTCGGTTTGCACCCAAGTCCCGAACTTAGTGATATTTTTGGTTTCTTACCAACCAATTCGACTTGCCTTCATCTCTTGTTAGGTTTATAATATCAATACTCGAACTTATATGCATGTTCAGGGACATCATATTCACTTTCGGTTTTTACCCAAGTCCCGAACTTAGAGATATTTTTGGTTTCTTATCAACCAATTCGACTTGCCTTCATCTCTTGTTAGGTTTATAATATCAATACTCGAACTTATATGCATGTTCAAGGACATCATTTTCACTTTCGGTTTTTACCCAAGTCCCGAACTTAGTGATATTTTTGGTTTCTTAGCAACCAATTCGACTTGCCTTCATCTCTTGTTAGGTTTATAATATCAATACTCGAACTTATATGCATGTTCAGGGACATCATTTTAACTTTCGGTTTGTACCCAAGTCCCGAACTTAGTGATATTTTTGGTTTTGGACCAACCAATTCGACTTGCCTTCATCTCTTGTTAGGTTTATAATATCAATACTCGAACTGATATGCATGTTCAGGGACATCATTTTAACTTTCGGTTTGTACCCAAGTCCCGAACTTAGAGATATTTTTGGTTTTGGACCAACCAATTCGACTTGTCTTCATCTCTTGTTAGGTTTATAATATCAATACTCGAACTTATATGCATGTTCAGGGACATCATATTAACTTTCGGTTTGTACCCAAGTCCCGAACTTAGAGATATTTTTGGTTTCTTACCAACCAATTCGACTTGCATTCATCTCTTGTTAGGTTTATAATATCAATACTCGAACTTATATGCATGTTCAGGGACATCATATTCACTTTCGGTTTGCACCCAAGTCCCGAACTTAGTGATATTTTTGGTTTCTTATCAACCAATTCGACTTGCCTTCATCTCTTGTTAGGTTTATAATATCAATACTCGAACTTATATGCATGTTCAGGGACATCATATTAACTATTGGTTTGCGCACAAGTCCCGAACTTAGTGATATTTTTGGTTTCCAACCAACCAATTCGACTTGCCTTCATCTCTTGTTAGGTTTATAATATCAATACTCGAACTTATATGCATGTTCAGGGACATCATTTTAACTTTCGGTTTGCACCCAAGTCCCGAACTTAGAGATATTTTTGGTTTCTCACCAACCAATTCGACTTGCCTTCATCTCTTGTTAGGTTTATAATATCAATACTCGAACTTATATGCATGTTCAGGGACATCATTTTAACTTTTGGTTTGCGCACAAGTCCCGAACTTAGTGATATTTTTGGTTTCCGACCAACCAATTCGACTTGCCTTCATCTCTTGTTAGGTTTATAATATCAATACTCGAACTTATATGCATGTTCAGGGACATCATATTAACTTTCAGTTTGTACCCAAGTCCCGAACTTAGAGACATTTTTGGTTTCGGACCAACCAATTCGACTTGCCTTCATCTCTTGTTAGGTTTATAATATCAATACTCGAACTTATATGCATGTTCAGGGACATCATTTTAACTTTCGGTTTGCACCCAAGTCCCGAACTTAGAGATATTTTTGGTTTTGGACCAACCAATTCGACTTGCCTTCATCTCTTGTTAGGTTTATAATATCAATACTCGAACTTATATGCATGTTCAGGGACGTCATATTAACTTTTGGTTTGCACCCAAGTCCCGAACTTAGTGATATATTTGGTTTTGGACCAACCAATTCGACTTGCCTTCATCTCTTGTTAGGTTTATAATATCAATACTCGAACTTATATGCATGTTCAGGGACATCATTTTAACTTTCGGTTTGCACCCAAGTCCCGAACTTAGAGATATTTTTGGTTTTGGACCAACCAATTCGACTTGCCTTCATCTCTTTTTAGGTTTATAAAATCAATACTCGAACTTATATGCATGTTCAGGGACATCATTTTAACTTTTGGTTTGCGCACAAGTCCCGAACTTAGTGATATTTTTGGTTTCCGACCAACCAATTCGACTTGCCTTCATCTCTTGTTAGGTTTATAATATCAATACTCGAACTTATATGCATGTTCAGGGACATCATATTAACTTTCGGTTTGTACCCAAGTCCCGAACTTAGAGATATTTTTGGTTTCTCACCAACCAATTCGACTTGCCTTCATCTCTTGTTAGGTTTATAATATCAATACTCGAACTTATATGCATGTTCAGGGACATCATTTTAACTTTCGGTTTGTACCCAAGTCCCGAACTTAGTGATATTTTTGGTTTCTTACTTACCAATTCGACTTGCCTTCATCTCTTGTTAGGTTTATAATATCAATACTCGAACTTATATGCATGTTCAGGGACATCATATTAACTTTTGGTTTGCGCACAAGTCCCGAACTTAGAGATATTTTTGGTTTTGGACCAACCAATTCGACTTGCCTTCATCTCTTGTGAGGTTTATAATATCAATACTCGAACTTATATGCATGTTCAGGGACATTATTTTAACTTTCGGTTTGTACCCAAGTCCCGAACTTAGAGATATTTTTGGTTTTGGACCAACCAATTCGACTTGCCTTCATCTCTTGTTAGGTTTATAATATCAATACTCGAACTTATATGCATGTTCAGGGACATCATATTAACTTTCGGTTTGTACCCAAGTCCCGAACTTAGTGATATTTTTGGTTTCCGACCAACCAATTCGACTTGCCTTCATCTCTTGTTAGGTTTATAATATCAATACTCGAACTTATATGCATGTTCAGGGACATCATTTTAACTTTCGGTTTGCACCCAAGTCCCGAACTTAGAGATATTTTTGGTTTCTCACCAACCAATTCGACTTGCCTTCATCTCTTGTTAGGTTTATAATATCAATACTCGAACTTATATGCATGTTCAGGGACATCATTTTAACTTTCGGTTTGTACCCAAGTCCCGAACTTAGAGATATTTTTGGTTTCTTATCAACCAATTCGACTTGCCTTCATCTCTTGTTAGGTTTATAATATCAATACTCGAACTTATATGCATGTTCAAGGACATCATTTTAACTTTCGGTTTGTACCCAAGTCCCGAACTTAGTGATATTTTTGGTTTCTCACCAACCAATTCGACTTGCCTTCATCTCTTGTTAGGTTTATAATATCAATGCTCGAACTTATATGCATGTTCAGGGACATCATATTAACTTTTGGTTTGCGCACAAGTCCCGAACTTAGAGATATTTTTGGTTTTGGACCAACCAATTCGACTTGCCTTCATCTCTTGTTAGGTTAACAAAATTTTTAATGCAATAGCATGTATTTTGTGAGTTTATGTCCGAGGGATTTAAGTACCGGACTTAGAAAAATTTTTGAAGTCCAAACATTCAATTTGGACTCCATACTCCATTGCTCCTCTAAGAGGTACCTAGTACCCCGTAGCGAAGCAACCGTCACGTTTGAACTTTCCACTAGGAGGTGCAGCCATCACTCGACATGTTAATCATTATCACCCCATACTACTCTCTATATCCGGATACGGCGCTAACCCGATTGCTTGCCCCGACAGCAATCGACCCACTCGTAAGCGGGTTACCCGTAGGTAAGTCAACGATGCGTATTGCCCCCTTCAAGCAAACCGATCATCACTCCGTGGAGGAGTAATGACGGACCCGTACCGGTATCAACTGCATATGATCAACATTCTTATGAACCCACACACTCTTCGCTTATATGCTCAGTAACATTTCAATACTCTCTCTGTCTTTCGTTTTCCAACTCATTCATCGTGCATACTGAACACACCCGGAAAGGTGCGACAGTACACACGAATACACCACCAAGCATGGGTCGCCTGAGAGGATCGATGCGAACGCATCTCTACAACTCGCAGCTCCCAGCCTGAAGTCCCGTCGTTTGCGGGCGGTCGGTAGGCATCGAAACTAGTCAAGTCCACGGTCGGCGAGGTCAGCTGCCACCAGTGTTCCCTATGGTCAGGTACTAACACGTGCGGTGCGACCCTGCGCGATGCGGCCAAGTCTAGAAGCGGGGATGAGGCGCCAGGCTGCGAGGCAGCGCCAGCGTATCTCGGAGGGTTGTTAGGCCCGCTAGCTTACGATTGCCTATGGGGGTTTGAAGCGCTATCAGCTCGGATTGGTTACGACCTTAGAGGCGTTCAGGCATAATCCAGCGGACGTAGCGTCATACCAAAGTCCGGTCGAACTAGTATTGAGCCAGTGGTCCGTACCTGTGGTTCCTCTCGTACTGCACAGGAATTCCGTTAAGATAGCACAAATGCACACACCAGTAGGGTAAAACTAACCTGTCTCACGACGGTCTAAACCCAGCTCACGTTCCCTTGAAAGGGTGAACAATCCTACGCTTTGGGAATTTTGCTTCACAATGATAGGAAGAGCCGACATCGAAGGATCAAAAAGTCACGTCGCTATGAACGCTTGGCGACCACAAGCCAGTTATCCCTGTGCGCAGCATCAGCGCGGGAGTTCCACAGGGTTCCATATTGGGACCCACGCTGTGGAACGTGCTGTACGACGGGGTCCTGGGTGTCCAGTTGCCTGAGGGGGCCGAGGTTATTGGCTACGCCGATGACCTTGTAGTCTTGGTCTCCGCAACGACACCCCAAGCCGCTTCCTCAACTGCTGAACGCGCCATCGCGGCGATCACGACCTGGCTGGACCGGAACCGTCTTTCGTTGGCTCCGGAGAAGACGGAAATGACGCTCATCTCCACCCTGAAGCGTCATCCGGTCGTCAGCATCAACATCGGGGGAGTGGTCGTGCAATCCCAGCGCTCCATCCGCTATCTTGGAGTTTGGTTGCACGACCACCTGTCATGGTTGCCGCACGTTCAGCAGGTTGCAGCGAAGGCCATGAGGGTTGCGGAAGCCATCACGCGCCTCATGCCGAACCACAGTGGCCCGAAATCGTCACGTGCCCGACTACTGGCGGCCGTTGCGGACTCCATCCTTCGCTACGGGGCCCCAGTATGGTCGGAGGGATTGCAGCTGCAACAGTGTCACAGACTGGTGCAGCGTGTGCAGAGAACGACGGCCATTCGGGTGTGTCGGGCTTTCCGGACGGTGAGGGGAGAGACGGCCGTGCTGCTGGCCGGTCTCATCCCGATATGCCTGCTGATCGAGGAGGACAGCAGGGTGCATCAACGTCTGCAGGATCCTGCGAACGAACACTCGAGAGCGAGTGTAAAGAGCATGGAGCGCGACCGTACCTACGGGCAGTGGCAGCAGCAGTGGGACGCGGATGCTGCTAGAGAGGACGCCAGTCGGTTCACTCGGTGGACGTATCGAGTGATACCTGACGTGAGGACATGGCAGTCACGGAAACACGGAGACGTGACGTTCCAGTTGGCGCAGGTTTTGTCCGG
>NW_026060490.1:22500-42500 GCF_943734695.1 Anopheles maculipalpis | reverse complement strand
CTTGGCCAGCACCACCTTGTACCCGAGCCCAAATACATCGTTCTCCACCCCGTCAATGAGCTCCTGCATGCAGCGATCCTTGCTGCGCTGGATCTCGCTCGCCAGCATCCTCCGCGAGCTCAGGAGCTGGGCGGTCAGCGCGAGGCGCTCATCAGGCGGAGCGCTGCGACGTCGCCGTTCTGCAGCTTCGCACTCCTCCCTCAGCCGGTCGATCTCGGGTGTCCACCAGTACATCCTCGGCGCTTGGTGGAAGGTCGCCCCATGCACCCGCTCCATTGTGCCATCGCACGCTGCGGTAAGCCCGCCGACCAGGTCTTCCGGTGTCTGCGCCAGCTCGAACCGTCCGATGGAAAGGGCGGTGGCGAAGCAGGAGCTGTCAAACTGCGCAGTTTTCCACCGGGTACCGGCATGCCTGGCCGTGCCGATGTTGTTGTTCGGCGGCTGATGTCGTTGCCTACGGTGGTGTTGCATGCCATCTCCCGGAAGACCCACCTGAAACTCCAGGTAGGAGTGGTCGCTGTCGGAGAACCGCGGACTTACCCGCCAGGAATCGGGGCGCGCAATAGTGTGGCTGGAGAAGGTTACATCCACTATGCTTGGTCGTGCCACGCCGTTACCCTTGAACGTGGGTACGTTACCGCTGTTAAGCGTCCGGAGCCCCAAATGGTCTACGACGCTCTTCAGGTCTTCTCCCCTCCGTGACGTGCGGGCACTACCCCAGTCCTGGCTCCACGCGTTAAAGTCCCCGGCAAGGACTACCGTCGTGTGTCCGATCAGCGACATCTCCACCGCCTCAAGGTAGCTGACAAAGTCGGCCCCGCTGGTGTTGTTGGGCGAAGCGTAGCAGCTGGCGAATGTTATGCCTGCAATGGTGGCTACAACTAGCCCTGGCGACGACGATCCCCATAGTCGCTGGATGGGGAAGGAGCCAGTGGCAATCACCGCTACGCTTTCCGCTTCATCATATGCCCATCTCGGGTTGGATCTTGGTGGCCGGTAGAGCTCGCAAGCAAGCACGACCTGCACTCCAAGCTCCCTAGCCGTCTGCAGCATCAGGTCCTGTGCTGACCGGCTCCGCCCAAGGTTGATCTGTAGGACCTTCAGTGTTGCCGGCAGGTCGGATGGCCCACCGGGTGAGGACCCTTGCACCTGGCGCAACACGGATCCTCCTGGCAGTGCATCGCCCGATGACCCGGCTTCCCGCAGCGAATGCAGGCGTCCGTGCGGTCGGCCTCGCTCCTGCACTTCGCCCTCCGGTGGCCGATCTCCAGACAACGGAAGCATCTCGGCTGCCGTTCGGTCGTCTGCAGTACTCGGCTGATCGGGCACAAGGTGAAGCTCACCTTGACGCGCTTGCCCACCAGCTTCTCTGCCATCCTCTCCGGCACCCGAACGCGCGCCACCTGCGTCCCGTTGTAGTTCTCCATCAGGCGCACCTCCTCCTCGCAGATGGTCTCGCCTGCAAGGGCCGAAAGTGCCTCCGCCACCTCTGTCGCCAGCGCTAAAGGGTCGATATAATCAACGCGAAGTACAGCCCTTTCTGTGATCAGTCGACAGCGAATCGCGGGGGTCGCTGCGTCGCAGAACGCCTTTACGGCGGAGAAGATCTCCCCCGAGTTCGCCCCCTCCGGCAGGTCCATCACAAGTCGCGAGCGGGTAGTTCGTCGTCCGACTCCCAGGACCTCGCTGAGGTGGGCCAGCTCTGCCGACGAGCGCACGGCCCGGTAGACCTCTGTCCAGGTCTGTCCCTCCCCTGGGGTCACCTCGATGGCGTCGGGACGGCTTCGCGCTTGCCGAATCGACGGTCCTGACGTAGTCTTCGGCTGCTGCTGACGCTGCTGCTGCTGCTGCTGCTGTCGCTGCTGCTGCTGCTGCTGCAATGTGCGAAGCTGCGGTGGCACGTAACGTTCGCCTCGCTGCTGCTGTTGCTGCTGCTGCTGCTGCTGCGGCAGGTGGCATTGCCGCTTGGACGAGCGGCCTTTCACCACCGTCGTCCAGAGCAGCTGTTGCTGTGGCTGCTGCTGCTGCTGCTGCTGCTGCTGCTGCTGCTGCTGGCTACACTGCTGCTGCTGCTGCTGCTGCTGCTGCTGCGGCTGCTGCTGCTGCTGGCTACACTGCTGCTGCTGCTGCTGCTGCTGCTGCTGCTGCTGCTGCTGCTGCTGCTGCTGCTGCTGGCTACACTGCTGCTGCTGCTGCTGCTGCTGCTGCTGCTGCTGCTGCTGCTGCTGCTGCTGCTGCTGCTGCTGCTGCTGCTGCTGCTGCCGCTGCTGCTGCGACCGCCGCTTAGCCTGGCTACGCTGATTGCGGCTGCGCTTTGTACGAGCGCTGCCCTGGCCACCAGGCTGCACCGACGCATGCAGAGCAGTCAGAGAGCGCATGCCCTCCTGCAGTGCCTCCAGCGTGCATTGCAGAGCCACCTCGCGCTCTCGGCTGAGACGCAGCTGTTCTGTCAGCGTCTCCACCTGCTTCACCAGGCTTTCCAGCATCTTGTGCTGAAGCGCCAACACGGACGTATCCTCGCCCTCAGGATTCGCCGATGTAGATGCAGGCGTAGGTGCAGGTGCCTCCGGTACCGCTGCCTCCAACGCCACCACCGTCTGCTCCAGGACGAAGGCATCGGAGAACTCAGCATCCTCTTCGTCCTCCGACAATACAACTGCCTCCACTGATCCCTCCGACCGTGGTGACCCTGGGGAAGGAGGTGGGGAAGGGTTGGCCGACCATCCCCCGGGAGTGGACCTCATTCGCGAACCGGAGCGTAGCACCCGCCCCTCCATCGAAATAACCGTGGTTGTTTCCAAAATCCGTTCGAAAATCCGGTTAGTGGTCTGCCGTCGCGTTGAAGTCTCCCGTTTCACCGTTCCCGGTCCCTGTACGATAAGCGCCGGAGAACTATGCAATCCGCACTTTTGGGACCGTAACGCCCCGTAACGCCTTGGGTGTCCCGGCTAAGCAGTGCCGTCACCGGCCGCTGGTGGTGCTGCTGTCGTCAGGGAGAGGTGGTGCGTGTCTTGGATGTGCGGTTCCACTACTGTCCGCGGGTGGCGCCACCAGCGAAAGCTCCCACGAAATGCAAGAGATGGCGCTGGTCGGTGTCTCGGCTATAAACGCTTCGTGTGATGGATGACGCACATACACACGCCACGACACACACGACGCCACTCGATGCGCGCTTTTCACTCGCCGGTTCACTGGTTGTTTTCCGCCTTTTTTCACAAGAAATCCACCCTCCGGTGCTGGAAAACGAATTTAATCGCACTTATGCGCACTAGCGTCCACTTTTTTTGCGATTTTTTCGCCCACTTTTGCCGTTTTGAGGCTTTGAGGTTCCCCATACAAAGTGTATGGGGGCACTTTGCGCACTTGTTTGCCTCACTAAATCGTGTTCAAATAGCGTTCTTTCGCTTTGCAAACACTTAAAGCAACGTCTTTTATCGTTTATCGCTGCAATTCACACGCATTTATCACTTTTTACACCAAATTTTTTGTCGCCAACGCGGAGCTGTACGGGAGCACGTCCGTTCGCCTCGAGATGTCAAACGCCACTACAGGGATAACTGGCTTGTGGTCGCCAAGCGTTCATAGCGACGTGACTTTTTGATCCTTCGATGTCGGCTCTTCCTATCATTGTGAAGCAAAATTCCCAAAGCGTAGGATTGTTCACCCTTTCAAGGGAACGTGAGCTGGGTTTAGACCGTCGTGAGACAGGTTAGTTTTACCCTACTGGTGTGTGCATTTGTGCTATCTTAACGGAATTCCTGTGCAGTACGAGAGGAACCACAGGTACGGACCACTGGCTCAATACTAGTTCGACCGGACTTTGGTATGACGCTACGTCCGCTGGATTATGCCTGAACGCCTCTAAGGTCGTAACCAATCCGAGCTGATAGCGCTTCAAACCCCCATAGGCAATCGTAAGCTAGCGGGCCTAACAACCCTCCGAGATACGCTGGCGCTGCCTCGCAGCCTGGCGCCTCATCCCCGCTTCTAGACTTGGCCGCATCGCGCAGGGTCGCACCGCACGTGTTAGTACCTGACCATAGGGAACACTGGTGGCAGCTGACCTCGCCGACCGTGGACTTGACTAGTTTCGATGCCTACCGACCGCCCGCAAACGACGGGACTTCAGGCTGGGAGCTGCGAGTTGTAGAGATGCGTTCGCATCGATCCTCTCAGGCGACCCATGCTTGGTGGTGTATTCGTGTGTACTGTCGCACCTTTCCGGGTGTGTTCAGTATGCACGATGAATGAGTTGGAAAACGAAAGACAGAGAGAGTATTGAAATGTTACTGAGCATATAAGCGAAGAGTGTGTGGGTTCATAAGAATGTTGATCATATGCAGTTGATACCGGTACGGGTCCGTCATTACTCCTCCACGGAGTGATGATCGGTTTGCTTGAAGGGGGCAATACGCATCGTTGACTTACCTACGGGTAACCCGCTTACGAGTGGGTCGATTGCTGTCGGGGCAAGCAATCGGGTTAGCGCCGTATCCGGATATAGAGAGTAGTATGGGGTGATAATGATTAACATGTCGAGTGATGGCTGCACCTCCTAGTGGAAAGTTCAAACGTGAAGGTTGCTTCGGTACGGGGTACTAGGTACCTCTTAGAGGAGCAATGGAGTATGGAGTCCAAATTGAATGTTTGGACTTCAAAAATTTCTCTAAGTCCGCTACATAAATCCCTCACCCATAAGCTCACAAAATACATGCAATTGCATTAAAAATTGTGTTAACCTAACAAGAGATGAAGGCAAGTCGAATTGGTAAGTAAGAAACCAAAAATATCTCTAAGTTCGGGACTTGGGTACAAACCGAAAGTTAATATGATGTCCCTGAACATGCATATAAGTTCGAGTATTGATATTATAAACCTAACAAGAGATGAAGGCAAGTCGAATTGGTTGGTTGGAAACCAAAAATATCACTAAGTTCGGGACTTGGGTACAAACCGAAAGTTAAAATGATGTCCCTGAACATGCATATAAGTTCGAGTATTGATATTATAAACCTAACAAGCGATGAAGGCAAGTCGAATTGGTTGGTCGGAAACCAAAAATATCACTAAGTTCGGGACTTGGGTACAAACCGAAAGTTAATATGATGTCCCTGAACATGCATATAAGTTCGAGTATTGATATTATAAACCTAACAAGAGATGAAGGCAAGTCGAATTGGTTGGTCCAAAACCAAAAATATCTCTAAGTTCGGGACTTGGGTGCAAACCGAAAGTGAATATGATGTCCCTGAACATGCATATAAGTTCGAGTATTGATATTATAAACCTAACAAGAGATGAAGGCAAGTCGAATTGGTAAGTAAGAAACCAAAAATATCTCTAAGTTCGGGACTTGGGTGCAAACCGAAAGTTAAAATGATGTCCCTGAACATGCATATAAGTTCGAGTATTGATATTATAAACCTAACAAGAGATGAAGGCAAGTCGAATTGGTAAGTAAGAAACCAAAAATATCTCTAAGTTCGGGACTTGGGTACAAACCGAAAGTTAATATGATGTCCCTGAACATGCATATAAGTTCGAGTATTGATATTATAAACCTAACAAGAGATGAAGGCAAGTCGAATTGGTTGGTTGGAAACCAAAAATATCACTAAGTTCGGGACTTGGGTACAAACCGAAAGTTAAAATGATGTCCCTGAACATGCATATAAGTTCGAGTATTGATATTATAAACCTAACAAGCGATGAAGGCAAGTCGAATTGGTTGGTCGGAAACCAAAAATATCACTAAGTTCGGGACTTGGGTACAAACCGAAAGTTAATATGATGTCCCTGAACATGCATATAAGTTCGAGTATTGATATTATAAACCTAACAAGAGATGAAGGCAAGTCGAATTGGTTGGTCCAAAACCAAAAATATCTCTAAGTTCGGGACTTGGGTGCAAACCGAAAGTTAAAATGATGTTCCTGAACATGCATATAAGTTCGAGTATTGATATTATAAACCTAACAAGAGATGAAGGCAAGTCGAATTGGTTGGTCGGAAACCAAAAATATCACTAAGTTCGGGACTTGGGTACAAACCGAAAGTTAATATGATGTCCCTGAACATGCATATAAGTTCGAGTATTGATATTATAAACCTAACAAGAGATGAAGGCAAGTCGAATTGGTTGGTTGGAAACCAAAAATATCACTAAGTTCGGGACTTGGGTACAAACCGAAAGTTAAAATGATGTCCCTGAACATGCATATAAGTTCGAGTATTGATATTATAAACCTAACAAGCGATGAAGGCAAGTCGAATTGGTTGGTCGGAAACCAAAAATATCACTAAGTTCGGGACTTGGGTACAAACCGAAAGTTAATATGATGTCCCTGAACATGCATATAAGTTCGAGTATTGATATTATAAACCTAACAAGAGATGAAGGCAAGTCGAATTGGTTGGTCCAAAACCAAAAATATCTCTAAGTTCGGGACTTGGGTGCAAACCGAAAGTGAATATGATGTCCCTGAACATGCATATAAGTTCGAGTATTGATATTATAAACCTAACAAGAGATGAAGGCAAGTCGAATTGGTAAGTAAGAAACCAAAAATATCTCTAAGTTCGGGACTTGGGTGCAAACCGAAAGTTAAAATGATGTCCCTGAACATGCATATAAGTTCGAGTATTGATATTATAAACCTAACAAGAGATGAAGGCAAGTCGAATTGGTAAGTAAGAAACCAAAAATATCTCTAAGTTCGGGACTTGGGTGCAAACCGAAAGTTAAAATGATGTCCCTGAACATGCATATAAGTTCGAGTATTGATATTATAAACCTAACAAGAGATGAAGGCAAGTCGAATTGGTAAGTAAGAAACCAAAAATATCACTAAGTTCGGGACTTGGGTGCAAACCGAAAGTTAAAATGATGTCCCTGAACATGCATATAAGTTCGAGTATTGATATTATAAACCTAACAAGAGATGAAGGCAAGTCGAATTGGTAAGTAAGAAACCAAAAATATCTCTAAGTTCGGGACTTGGGTGCAAACCGAAAGTTAATATGATGTCCCTGAACATGCATATAAGTTCGAGTATTGATATTATAAACCTAACAAGAGATGAAGGCAAGTCGAATTGGTTGGTCCAAAACCAAAAATATCTCTAAGTTCGGGACTTGGGTGCAAACCGAAAGTTAAAATGATGTCCCTGAACATGCATATAAGTTCGAGTATTGATATTATAAACCTAACAAGAGATGAAGGCAAGTCGAATTGGTTGGTAAGAAACCAAAAATATCACTAAGTTCGGGACTTGGGTGCAAACCGAAAGTGAATATGATGTCCCTGAACATGCATATAAGTTCGAGTATTGATATTATAAACCTAACAAGAGATGAAGGCAAGTCGAATTGGTAAGTAAGAAACCAAAAATATCTCTAAGTTCGGGACTTGGGTGCAAACCGAAAGTTAAAATGATGTCCCTGAACATGCATATAAGTTCGAGTATTGATATTATAAACCTAACAAGAGATGAAGGCAAGTCGAATTGGTAAGTAAGAAACCAAAAATATCTCTAAGTTCGGGACTTGGGTGCAAACCGAAAGTTAAAATGATGTCCCTGAACATGCATATAAGTTCGAGTATTGATATTATAAACCTAACAAGAGATGAAGGCAAGTCGAATTGGTTTGTAAGAAACCAAAAATATCTCTAAGTTCGGGACTTGGGTGCAAACCGAAAGTTAAAATGATGTCCCTGAACATGCATATAAGTTCGAGTATTGATATTATAAACCTAACAAGAGATGAAGGCAAGTCGAATTGGTAAGTAAGAAACCAAAAATATCACTAAGTTCGGGACTTGGGTGCAAACCGAAAGTTAAAATGATGTCCCTGAACATGCATATAAGTTCGAGTATTGATATTATAAACCTAACAAGAGATGAAGGCAAGTCGAATTGGTAAGTAAGAAACCAAAAATATCTCTAAGTTCGGGACTTGGGTGCAAACCGAAAGTTAAAATGATGTCCCTGAACATGCATATAAGTTCGAGTATTGATATTATAAACCTAACAAGAGATGAAGGCAAGTCGAATTGGTAAGTAAGAAACCAAAAATATCACTAAGTTCGGGACTTGGGTGCAAACCGAAAGTTAAAATGATGTCCCTGAACATGCATATAAGTTCGAGTATTGATATTATAAACCTAACAAGAGATGAAGGCAAGTCGAATTGGTAAGTAAGAAACCAAAAATATCTCTAAGTTCGGGACTTGGGTGCAAACCGAAAGTTAATATGATGTCCCTGAACATGCATATAAGTTCGAGTATTGATATTATAAACCTAACAAGAGATGAAGGCAAGTCGAATTGGTTGGTCCAAAACCAAAAATATCTCTAAGTTCGGGACTTGGGTGCAAACCGAAAGTTAAAATGATGTCCCTGAACATGCATATAAGTTCGAGTATTGATATTATAAACCTAACAAGAGATGAAGGCAAGTCGAATTGGTTGGTAAGAAACCAAAAATATCACTAAGTTCGGGACTTGGGTGCAAACCGAAAGTGAATATGATGTCCCTGAACATGCATATAAGTTCGAGTATTGATATTATAAACCTAACAAGAGATGAAGGCAAGTCGAATTGGTAAGTAAGAAACCAAAAATATCTCTAAGTTCGGGACTTGGGTGCAAACCGAAAGTTAAAATGATGTCCCTGAACATGCATATAAGTTCGAGTATTGATATTATAAACCTAACAAGAGATGAAGGCAAGTCGAATTGGTTAGTAAGAAACCAAAAATATCTCTAAGTTCGGGACTTGGGTGCAAACCGAAAGTTAAAATGATGTCCCTGAACATGCATATAAGTTCGAGTATTGATATTATAAACCTAACAAGAGATGAAGGCAAGTCGAATTGGTTTGTAATAAACCAAAAATATCTCTAAGTTCGGGACTTGGGTGCAAACCGAAAGTTAAAATGATGTCCCTGAACATGCATATAAGTTCGAGTATTGATATTATAAACCTAACAAGAGATGAAGGCAAGTCGAATTGGTTAGTAAGAAACCAAAAATATCACTAAGTTCGGGACTTGGGTGCAAACCGAAAGTTAAAATGATGTCCCTGAACATGCATATAAGTTCGAGTATTGATATTATAAACCTAACAAGAGATGAAGGCAAGTCGAATTGGTAAGTAAGAAACCAAAAATATCTCTAAGTTCGGGACTTGGGTGCAAACCGAAAGTTAATATGATGTCCCTGAACATGCATATAAGTTCGAGTATTGATATTATAAACCTAACAAGAGATGAAGGCAAGTCGAATTGGTTGGTCCAAAACCAAAAATATCTCTAAGTTCGGGACTTGGGTGCAAACCGAAAGTTAAAATGATGTCCCTGAACATGCATATAAGTTCGAGTATTGATATTATAAACCTAACAAGAGATGAAGGCAAGTCGAATTGGTTGGTAAGAAACCAAAAATATCACTAAGTTCGGGACTTGGGTGCAAACCGAAAGTGAATATGATGTCCCTGAACATGCATATAAGTTCGAGTATTGATATTATAAACCTAACAAGAGATGAAGGCAAGTCGAATTGGTAAGTAAGAAACCAAAAATATCTCTAAGTTCGGGACTTGGGTGCAAACCGAAAGTTAAAATGATGTCCCTGAACATGCATATAAGTTCGAGTATTGATATTATAAACCTAACAAGAGATGAAGGCAAGTCGAATTGGTTGGTAAGAAACCAAAAATATCACTAAGTTCGGGACTTGGGTGCAAACCGAAAGTGAATATGATGTCCCTGAACATGCATATAAGTTCGAGTATTGATATTATAAACCTAACAAGAGATGAAGGCAAGTCGAATTGGTAAGTAAGAAACCAAAAATATCTCTAAGTTCGGGACTTGGGTACAAACCGAAAGTTAATATGATGTCCCTGAACATGCATATAAGTTCGAGTATTGATATTATAAACCTAACAAGAGATGAAGGCAAGTCGAATTGGTTGGTTGGAAACCAAAAATATCACTAAGTTCGGGACTTGGGTACAAACCGAAAGTTAAAATGATGTCCCTGAACATGCATATAAGTTCGAGTATTGATATTATAAACCTAACAAGCGATGAAGGCAAGTCGAATTGGTTGGTCGGAAACCAAAAATATCACTAAGTTCGGGACTTGGGTACAAACCGAAAGTTAATATGATGTCCCTGAACATGCATATAAGTTCGAGTATTGATATTATAAACCTAACAAGAGATGAAGGCAAGTCGAATTGGTTGGTCCAAAACCAAAAATATCTCTAAGTTCGGGACTTGGGTGCAAACCGAAAGTGAATATGATGTCCCTGAACATGCATATAAGTTCGAGTATTGATATTATAAACCTAACAAGAGATGAAGGCAAGTCGAATTGGTAAGTAAGAAACCAAAAATATCTCTAAGTTCGGGACTTGGGTGCAAACCGAAAGTTAAAATGATGTCCCTGAACATGCATATAAGTTCGAGTATTGATATTATAAACCTAACAAGAGATGAAGGCAAGTCGAATTGGTAAGTAAGAAACCAAAAATATCTCTAAGTTCGGGACTTGGGTGCAAACCGAAAGTTAAAATGATGTCCCTGAACATGCATATAAGTTCGAGTATTGATATTATAAACCTAACAAGAGATGAAGGCAAGTCGAATTGGTAAGTAAGAAACCAAAAATATCTCTAAGTTCGGGACTTGGGTGCAAACCGAAAGTTAAAATGATGTCCCTGAACATGCATATAAGTTCGAGTATTGATATTATAAACCTAACAAGAGATGAAGGCAAGTCGAATTGGTAAGTAAGAAACCAAAAATATCACTAAGTTCGGGACTTGGGTGCAAACCGAAAGTTAAAATGATGTCCCTGAACATGCATATAAGTTCGAGTATTGATATTATAAACCTAACAAGAGATGAAGGCAAGTCGAATTGGTAAGTAAGAAACCAAAAATATCTCTAAGTTCGGGACTTGGGTGCAAACCGAAAGTTAATATGATGTCCCTGAACATGCATATAAGTTCGAGTATTGATATTATAAACCTAACAAGAGATGAAGGCAAGTCGAATTGGTTGGTCCAAAACCAAAAATATCTCTAAGTTCGGGACTTGGGTGCAAACCGAAAGTTAAAATGATGTCCCTGAACATGCATATAAGTTCGAGTATTGATATTATAAACCTAACAAGAGATGAAGGCAAGTCGAATTGGTTGGTAAGAAACCAAAAATATCACTAAGTTCGGGACTTGGGTGCAAACCGAAAGTGAATATGATGTCCCTGAACATGCATATAAGTTCGAGTATTGATATTATAAACCTAACAAGAGATGAAGGCAAGTCGAATTGGTAAGTAAGAAACCAAAAATATCTCTAAGTTCGGGACTTGGGTGCAAACCGAAAGTTAAAATGATGTCCCTGAACATGCATATAAGTTCGAGTATTGATATTATAAACCTAACAAGAGATGAAGGCAAGTCGAATTGGTAAGTAAGAAACCAAAAATATCTCTAAGTTCGGGACTTGGGTGCAAACCGAAAGTTAAAATGATGTCCCTGAACATGCATATAAGTTCGAGTATTGATATTATAAACCTAACAAGAGATGAAGGCAAGTCGAATTGGTTTGTAATAAACCAAAAATATCTCTAAGTTCGGGACTTGGGTGCAAACCGAAAGTTAAAATGATGTCCCTGAACATGCATATAAGTTCGAGTATTGATATTATAAACCTAACAAGAGATGAAGGCAAGTCGAATTGGTAAGTAAGAAACCAAAAATATCACTAAGTTCGGGACTTGGGTGCAAACCGAAAGTTAAAATGATGTCCCTGAACATGCATATAAGTTCGAGTATTGATATTATAAACCTAACAAGAGATGAAGGCAAGTCGAATTGGTAAGTAAGAAACCAAAAATATCTCTAAGTTCGGGACTTGGGTGCAAACCGAAAGTTAATATGATGTCCCTGAACATGCATATAAGTTCGAGTATTGATATTATAAACCTAACAAGAGATGAAGGCAAGTCGAATTGGTTGGTCCAAAACCAAAAATATCTCTAAGTTCGGGACTTGGGTGCAAACCGAAAGTTAAAATGATGTCCCTGAACATGCATATAAGTTCGAGTATTGATATTATAAACCTAACAAGAGATGAAGGCAAGTCGAATTGGTTGGTAAGAAACCAAAAATATCACTAAGTTCGGGACTTGGGTGCAAACCGAAAGTGAATATGATGTCCCTGAACATGCATATAAGTTCGAGTATTGATATTATAAACCTAACAAGAGATGAAGGCAAGTCGAATTGGTAAGTAAGAAACCAAAAATATCTCTAAGTTCGGGACTTGGGTGCAAACCGAAAGTTAAAATGATGTCCCTGAACATGCATATAAGTTCGAGTATTGATATTATAAACCTAACAAGAGATGAAGGCAAGTCGAATTGGTTGGTAAGAAACCAAAAATATCACTAAGTTCGGGACTTGGGTGCAAACCGAAAGTTAATATGATGTCCCTGAACATGCATATAAGTTCGAGTATTGATATTATAAACCTAACAAGAGATGAAGGCAAGTCGAATTGGTAAGTAAGAAACCAAAAATATCTCTAAGTTCGGGACTTGGGTACAAACCGAAAGTTAATATGATGTCCCTGAACATGCATATAAGTTCGAGTATTGATATTATAAACCTAACAAGAGATGAAGGCAAGTCGAATTGGTTGGTTGGAAACCAAAAATATCACTAAGTTCGGGACTTGGGTACAAACCGAAAGTTAAAATGATGTCCCTGAACATGCATATAAGTTCGAGTATTGATATTATAAACCTAACAAGCGATGAAGGCAAGTCGAATTGGTTGGTCGGAAACCAAAAATATCACTAAGTTCGGGACTTGGGTACAAACCGAAAGTTAATATGATGTCCCTGAACATGCATATAAGTTCGAGTATTGATATTATAAACCTAACAAGAGATGAAGGCAAGTCGAATTGGTTGGTCCAAAACCAAAAATATCTCTAAGTTCGGGACTTGGGTGCAAACCGAAAGTTAAAATGATGTTCCTGAACATGCATATAAGTTCGAGTATTGATATTATAAACCTAACAAGAGATGAAGGCAAGTCGAATTGGTTGGTCGGAAACCAAAAATATCACTAAGTTCGGGACTTGGGTACAAACCGAAAGTTAATATGATGTCCCTGAACATGCATATAAGTTCGAGTATTGATATTATAAACCTAACAAGAGATGAAGGCAAGTCGAATTGGTTGGTTGGAAACCAAAAATATCACTAAGTTCGGGACTTGGGTACAAACCGAAAGTTAAAATGATGTCCCTGAACATGCATATAAGTTCGAGTATTGATATTATAAACCTAACAAGCGATGAAGGCAAGTCGAATTGGTTGGTCGGAAACCAAAAATATCACTAAGTTCGGGACTTGGGTACAAACCGAAAGTTAATATGATGTCCCTGAACATGCATATAAGTTCGAGTATTGATATTATAAACCTAACAAGAGATGAAGGCAAGTCGAATTGGTTGGTTGGAAACCAAAAATATCACTAAGTTCGGGACTTGGGTACAAACCGAAAGTTAAAATGATGTCCCTGAACATGCATATAAGTTCGAGTATTGATATTATAAACCTAACAAGCGATGAAGGCAAGTCGAATTGGTTGGTCGGAAACCAAAAATATCACTAAGTTCGGGACTTGGGTACAAACCGAAAGTTAATATGATGTCCCTGAACATGCATATAAGTTCGAGTATTGATATTATAAACCTAACAAGAGATGAAGGCAAGTCGAATTGGTTGGTCCAAAACCAAAAATATCTCTAAGTTCGGGACTTGGGTGCAAACCGAAAGTTAAAATGATGTCCCTGAACATGCATATAAGTTCGAGTATTGATATTATAAACCTAACAAGAGATGAAGGCAAGTCGAATTGGTAAGTAAGAAACCAAAAATATCTCTAAGTTCGGGACTTGGGTGCAAACCGAAAGTTAATATGATGTCCCTGAACATGCATATAAGTTCGAGTATTGATATTATAAACCTAACAAGAGATGAAGGCAAGTCGAATTGGTTGGTCCAAAACCAAAAATATCTCTAAGTTCGGGACTTGGGTGCAAACCGAAAGTTAAAATGATGTCCCTGAACATGCATATAAGTTCGAGTATTGATATTATAAACCTAACAAGAGATGAAGGCAAGTCGAATTGGTAAGTAAGAAACCAAAAATATCTCTAAGTTCGGGACTTGGGTGCAAACCGAAAGTTAAAATGATGTCCCTGAACATGCATATAAGTTCGAGTATTGATATTATAAACCTAACAAGAGATGAAGGCAAGTCGAATTGGTTGGTTGGAAACCAAAAATATCACTAAGTTCGGGACTTGGGTGCAAACCGAAAGTGAATATGATGTCCCTGAACATGCATATAAGTTCGAGTATTGATATTATAAACCTAACAAGAGATGAAGGCAAGTCGAATTGGTAAGTAAGAAACCAAAAATATCTCTAAGTTCGGGACTTGGGTACAAACCGAAAGTTAATATGATGTCCCTGAACATGCATATAAGTTCGAGTATTGATATTATAAACCTAACAAGAGATGAAGGCAAGTCGAATTGGTTGGTTGGAAACCAAAAATATCACTAAGTTCGGGACTTGGGTACAAACCGAAAGTTAAAATGATGTCCCTGAACATGCATATAAGTTCGAGTATTGATATTATAAACCTAACAAGCGATGAAGGCAAGTCGAATTGGTTGGTCGGAAACCAAAAATATCACTAAGTTCGGGACTTGGGTACAAACCGAAAGTTAATATGATGTCCCTGAACATGCATATAAGTTCGAGTATTGATATTATAAACCTAACAAGAGATGAAGGCAAGTCGAATTGGTTGGTCCAAAACCAAAAATATCTCTAAGTTCGGGACTTGGGTGCAAACCGAAAGTTAAAATGATGTTCCTGAACATGCATATAAGTTCGAGTATTGATATTATAAACCTAACAAGAGATGAAGGCAAGTCGAATTGGTTGGTCGGAAACCAAAAATATCACTAAGTTCGGGACTTGGGTACAAACCGAAAGTTAATATGATGTCCCTGAACATGCATATAAGTTCGAGTATTGATATTATAAACCTAACAAGAGATGAAGGCAAGTCGAATTGGTTGGTTGGAAACCAAAAATATCACTAAGTTCGGGACTTGGGTACAAACCGAAAGTTAAAATGATGTCCCTGAACATGCATATAAGTTCGAGTATTGATATTATAAACCTAACAAGCGATGAAGGCAAGTCGAATTGGTTGGTCGGAAACCAAAAATATCACTAAGTTCGGGACTTGGGTACAAACCGAAAGTTAATATGATGTCCCTGAACATGCATATAAGTTCGAGTATTGATATTATAAACCTAACAAGAGATGAAGGCAAGTCGAATTGGTTGGTCCAAAACCAAAAATATCTCTAAGTTCGGGACTTGGGTGCAAACCGAAAGTTAAAATGATGTCCCTGAACATGCATATAAGTTCGAGTATTGATATTATAAACCTAACAAGAGATGAAGGCAAGTCGAATTGGTTGGTAAGAAACCAAAAATATATACCAAGTGCCTGAAATGTCTATAAACCACACGAAGAACTCTTCACACACAGGTGCGCCTCATAACCTGGTACAATGTATAAGACATTGGTTTCGGGGGATTTTTTGAGAAGAAAATTTTTTTCTCTAACTTTGAGTAAAACTGTCTCAGAATACATATTTAACCACGAAAAGTGAACACCGACAGTAAATAGCAAAAATCACCCGACCATCAAAGTTGTATGGCGGTGTGGGAGAAGAAAATCCAAGGTCGTCTAATGTAGGGACGTAAGACACGAAATCAAAATTTTGGCATAAAATCTAAAATAATCATCAGACAGTGGTCATCCAAGGCATATAAGAGTCGTCTAACGATGCTGAATGCAATAAGCAATAGCGACTTTTTAAAGATTTTTTTGGATTTTTGTCAAAATGTACCCTTCACAACTTGGTACAAGTCATAGGACATGGGTACCGGTATGACCGACGGAAGATTTTTGGACAAAAAATTTTTTTGCTCTAACTTTGAGTAAAACGGTCTCAGGATGCATTATTAATCATGAAAAGTGATCTCCGACAGTAAATAGCGAAAGTTACCCGACCATCAAAGTTGCATGGCGGTGCAGGAGACGAAAATCCAAGGTCGTCTAATGTAGGGACGTAAGACACGAAATCAAAATTTTGGCATAAAAGCTAAAATAATCATCAGACAGTGGTCATCCAAGGCATATTAGAGTCGTCTAACGATGCTGAATGCAATAAGCAATAGCGACTTTTTAATGATTTTTTTGGATTTTTGTCAAAATGTACCCTTCACAACTTGGTACAAGTCATAGGACATGGGTACCGGTATGACCGACGGAAGATTTTTGGACAAAAAATTTTTTTACTCTAACTTTGAGTAAAACGGTGTCAGGATGCATTATTAATCACGAAAAGTGATCTCCGACAGTAAATAGCGAAAGTTACCCGACCATCAAAGTTGCATGGCGGTGTAGGAGACGAAAGTCCAAGGTCGTCTAATGTAGGGACGTAAGACACGAAATCAAAATTTTGGCATAAAATCTAAAATAATCATCAGACAGTGGTCATCCAAGGCATATAAGAGTCGTCTAACGATGCTGAATGCAATAAGCAATAGCGACTTTTTAATGATTTTTTTGGATTTTTGTCAAAATGTACCCTTCACAACTTGGTACAAGTCATAGGACATGGGTACCGGTATGACCGACGGAAGATTTTTGGACAAAAAATTTTTTTGCTCTAACTTTGAGTAAAACGGTCTCAGGATGCATTATTAATCATGAAAAGTGATCTCCGACAGTAAATAGCGAAAGTTACCCGACCATCAAAGTTGCATGGCGGTGCAGGAGACGAAAATCCAAGGTCGTCTAATGTAGGGACGTAAGACACGAAATCAAAATTTTGGCATAAAAGCTTAAGTAATCATCAGACAGTGGTCATCCAAGGCATATAAGAGTCGTCTAACGATGCTGAATGCAATAAGCAATAGCGACTTTTTAATGATTTTTTTGGATTTTTGTCAAAATTTACCCTTCACAACTTGGTACAAGTTATAGGACATGGGTATCGGTATGACCGACGGAAGATTTTTTGACAAAAATTTTTTTGACTCTAACTTTGAGTAAAACTGTGTCAGGATGCTTTTTTAAGCATGAAAAGTGATCTCCGACGGTAAATAGCAAAAGTCACCCGACCATCAAAGTTGCATGGCGGTGCAGGAGACGAAAATCCAAGGTCGTCTAATGTAGGGACGTAAGACACGAAATCAAAATTTTGGCATAAAAGCTAAAATAATCATCAGACAGTGGTCATCCAAGGCATATTAGAGTCGTCTAACGATGCTGAATGCAATAAGCAATAGCGACTTTTTAATGATTTTTTTGGATTTTTGTCAAAATTTACCCTTCACAACTTGGTACAAGTCATAGGACATGGGTACCGGTATGACCGACGGAAGATTTTTGGACAAAAAATTTTTTTGCTCTAACTTTGAGTAAAACGGTCTCAGGATGCATTATTAATCACGAAAAGTGATCTCCGACCGTAAATAGCGAAAGTTACCCGACCATCAAAGTTGCATGGCGGTGTGGGAGAAGAAAATCCAAGGTCGTCTAATGTAGGGACGTAAGACACGAAATCAAAATTTTGGCATAAAAGCTAAAATAATCATCAGACAGTGGTCATCCAAGGCATATAAGAGTCGTCTAACGATGCTGAATGCAATAAGCAATAGCGACTTTTTAATGATTTTTTTGGATTTTTGTCAAAATGTACCCTTCACAACTTGGTACAAGTCATAGGACATGGGTACCGGTATGACCGACGGAAGATTTTTGGACAAAAAATTTTTTTGCTCTAACTTTGAGTAAAACGGTGTCAGGATGCATTATTAATCACGAAAAGTGATCTCCGACAGTAAATAGCGAAAGTTACCCGACCATCAAAGTTGTATGGCGGTGTGGGAGAAGAAAATCCAAGGTCGTCTAATGTAGGGACGTAAGACACGAAATCAAAATTTTGGCATAAAAGCTAAAATAATCATCAGACAGTGGTCATCCAAGGCATATAAGAGTCGTCTAACGATGCTGAATGCAATAAGCAATAGCGACTTTTTAATGATTTTTTTGGATTTTTGTCAAAATGTACCCTTCACAACTTGGTACAAGTCATAGGACATGGGTACCGGTATGACCGACGGAAGATTTTTGGACAAAAAATTTTTTTGCTCTAACTTTGAGTAAAACGGTCTCAGGATGCATTATTAATCATGAAAAGTGATCTCCGACATTAAATAGCGAAAGTTACCCGACCATCAAAGTTGCATGGCGGTGCAGGAGACGAAAATCCAAGGTCGTCTAATGTAGGGACGTAAGACACGAAATCAAAATTTTGGCATAAAAGCTTAAGTAATCATCAGACAGTGGTCATCCAAGGCATATAAGAGTCATCTAACGATGCTGAATGCAATAAGCAATAGCGACTTTTTAATGATTTTTTTGGATTTTTGTCAAAATGTACCCTTCACAACTTGGTACAAGTCATAGGACATGGGTACCGGTATGACCGACGGAAGATTTTTGGACAAAAAATTTTTTTGCTCTAACTTTGAGTAAAACGGTCTCAGGATGCATTATTAATCATGAAAAGTGATCTCCGACAGTAAATAGCGAAAGTTACCCGACCATCAAAGTTTCATGGCGGTGCAGGAGACGAAAATCCAAGGTCGTCTAATGTAGGGACGTAAGACACGAAATCAAAATTTTGGCATAAAATCTAAAATAATCATCAGACAGTGGTCATCCAAGGCATATAAGAGTCGTCTAACGATGCTGAATGCAATAAGCAATAGCGACTTTTTAAAGATTTTTTTGGATTTTTGTCAAAATGTACCCTTCACAACTTGGTACAAGTCATAGGACATGGGTACCGGTATGACCGACGGAAGATTTTTGGACAAAAAATTTTTTTGCTCTAACTTTGAGTAAAACGGTCTCAGGATGCATTATTAATCATGAAAAGTGATCTCCGACAGTAAATAGCGAAAGTTACCCGACCATCAAAGTTGCATGGCGGTGCAGGAGACGAAAATCCAAGGTCGTCTAATGTAGGGACGTAAGACACGAAATCAAAATTTTGGCATAAAAGCTAAAATAATCATCAGACAGTGGTCATCCAAGGCATATAAGAGTCGTCTAACGATGCTGAATGCAATAAGCAATAGCGACTTTTTAATGATTTTTTTGGATTTTTGTCAAAATGTACCCTTCACAACTTGGTACAAGTCATAGGACATGGGTACCGGTATGACCGACGGAAGATTTTTGGACAAAAAATTTTTTTGCTCTAACTTTGAGTAAAACGGTCTCAGGATGCATTATTAATCATGAAAAGTGATCTCCGACATTAAATAGCGAAAGTTACCCGACCATCAAAGTTGCATGGCGGTGCAGGAGACGAAAATCCAAGGTCGTCTAATGTAGGGACGTAAGACACGAAATCAAAATTTTGGCATAAAAGCTTAAGTAATCATCAGACAGTGGTCATCCAAGGCATATAAGAGTCGTCTAACGATGCTGAATGCAATAAGCAATAGCGACTTTTTAATGATTTTTTTGGATTTTTGTCAAAATTTACCCTTCACAACTTGGTACAAGTTATAGGACATGGGTATCGGTATGACCGACGGAAGATTTTTTGACAAAAATTTTTTTGACTCTAACTTTGAGTAAAACTGTGTCAGGATGCATTTTTAAGCATGAAAAGTGATCTCCGACGGTAAATAGCAAAAGTCACCCGACCCTCAAAGTTGTATGGCGATGTAGGAGAAAAAATTTCCGAGGTCGTTTAATTTTGGGATGGATAAAAATGGTCACTTGTGGTAAAG
>NW_026060490.1:12500-17500 GCF_943734695.1 Anopheles maculipalpis | reverse complement strand
AAGGAAGTACGCTGTATGAGGTGTGGCGGCCCTCATCGCATTGCCGCGCTCAGCTGCAGAGGAGGAGGACGGACGGGCGTGTGATGGCCTCAAGCCTCCAGGTCCTCCAACTCAACATGAACCGGAGCAGAAGTGCCCAGGACCTGGCACTTCATACAATGCGAACGGAGCGGGCGGATGTACTGGTTGCGTGCGAGCTCTACTCGGTACCGGACGGAAACGCGAACTGGGTGGTCGACTGCGACAAACACGTCGCCATCATCGTCAGCGGCCACTCCCACCCAGTTCAGCGTATAAGGAGTACGGGCTTTTCCGGTATCGCGGCGGCCGACGTGGCGGGCATCACCATCATTGCCTGCTATGCGCCGCCGAGCCTCGGGATGCCCCAATTCGACGACCTTTTGGAGCGCATCGAGGTGCTGGCTACAGGGCTTTCCCGCGTGCTTTTGGTCGGCGATTTTAACGCGTGGAACAGCGCCTGGGGCAGCACGCGCTCCAACAACAAAGGAGAGGAGCTACTGGCACTGGCGGAGGGGCTCGGGCTCGATGTCCTGAACCTGGGGGGGGAAGCCACCTTCCTCGGGAACGGCGTCGCCCGCCCGAGCATTGTCGACGTCGCCTTCGCCAGCACGGCCATCAGTCGCTCCGACCTCATTGGGGATCCGAGGCAGGAGTGGAGGCTGTTGCGGGCTTACTCGTACAGCGACCATCGCTACATCCGCTTCGCAGTTGGAGACCGGCCGACAGCCATCAGTCGGCGAGCAACGAGGGAGGCAGCACCGGCAGTACGAGCGGCTGGCCGAAGATGGCAAACGCGCCAGTTTGACGGCGAGCTGTATCGCCTGGCGTTGCAGGCAGCTCGTTTCTCGGAGAGGGCCACAGATCCGGAAAGCTTCACGCGCATCCTGAGCCGGGCGTGCAGTGAGACTATGGCGGAAGTCTCTCCTGTAGTCGGCCACACCGGAAAACCGGCGTATTGGTGGACGCCGGAAATTGGCCGACTGCGCGAGGAGTGCCGCCTGGCCTGGGAGAGGACATCTGGCGCATTGGCTGGCAGCGTGGCCCACTCCGAGGCCGTCGAGCACCATCAGGACGCCCGCCGTAGGCTGACGTCAGCCATCTTGGCCAGCAAGAAGGAGCGGTACGCTGAATCCATTCAGCAGCTGGAGGACGACGAGACAGGTCGGTGGCTGGGGGAAGCGCTCAAACGGCTATGTGGCAGCCGTGTGGCAAGAGAGAGCGATCCGTCCACGCTAGGACGAATCGTGGACGCTCTTTGCCCGGACCATCCCCCAGTCGACTGGCCAATCATCGAGCCGGACGGCGTCGGTATCAGGTCGGTTACTGAGCAGGAGTTGCTCGACATCGCGGCCGGCCTGAACCCTAGGAAGGCGCCCGGATTGGACGGACTGCCCAATGCTGCCCTCACGGCAGCCATCCGGGCGTACCCGTCGACGTTTGTCCGGTTATACCAGGAGCTGTTGGATGCGGGCCGCTTCCCGGACCAGTGGAAGAAGGCGAAACTCGTCCTCATCCCCAAACCGGGGAAACCGCCAGGCGAGCCGTCATCCGTGCGACCAGTGATGCTACTGGATACACCTGGCAAGGTGTTCGAGCGAGTACTGCTGAACCGCCTTAACGACCACATCGAGAGACCAACGGAGCCGATGCTTTCCGAGCGTCAATTCGGCTTCCGATGTGGTCGCTCCACCCTTCAGGCGGTTGAACTGGTGGTCGAGGCTGCCAGATCTGCCATGAGCTTTGGACGCACTAACCGGCGCGACAAGCGTTGTCTACTCGTCGTTGCGCTGGATGTGCGCAATGCGTTCAACTCGGCGGACTGGCAGGCCATCGCGGAGGCGCTGCACGCAAAGGGAGTACCAGCAGGACTGCGCCGCATCCTGCAGGAGTACTTCCGGGACCGTGAGCTCACGTACGACACGAGCTCCGGCCCGGTAACACGTCGAGTAACGGCAGGAGTTCCACAGGGATCCATCCTCGGTCCCACTCTGTGGAACATCCTGTACGACGGCGTGTTGAGTGTGCAGCTGCCCGAAGGAGCAACGATCATCGGCTTTGCCGACGATTTAGCAGTACTGGCGAGAGGGTGCACACCGGAGGAGGCGGCTGGAGTAGCGGAGGAGGCGGTTACAGCTGTTTCGGGTTGGATGGAGCGACATCGGCTGCAGTTGGCCCCTGAGAAGACGGAGATTGTTCTCATCTCCAGTCTCAGAAGGGGCCACCCAGAGGTGCCCGTATCCATCAACGGAGTGGAGGTTCGATCCAAGCCTGCAATTCGCTACCTCGGGGTTCAGCTTCACGACCACCTATCGTGGAAGCCACACGTCGAGAAGGCCACGACGAAGGCACTCCGTGTGGTGAAGCTGGCCACCGGCATGATGCCAAACCATGCCGGACTGGGGATGGCGAAACGCAGGCTGCTGGCGGGGATTGCGGACTCCATCGTCAGATACGCGGCACCCATCTGGGCGGAGGCGGTGAAGCTCCAGTGGTGTCGACGGAAACTGGAGCAGCTGCAACGGCCTTTGGCGAAGGGAGTGGCGAGAACCTTCAGAACCGTCAAATACACGACGATGGTGGTATTGGCGGGGCTGATTCCGCTTCACCTCCAAGTGCTGGAGATGGCCCGTCGACACAAGCGGAACCAGGACGCTTTGAGAAGGGGAGTGATGATCGACAAGGAGGTGATCAAAAGGCTCGAGCGTTCGGCGACCATGGCGATGTGGCAGACGTCATGGGACGAGGAGGCAGCACTTCCATCCGCGAGCCGTTTCGTACGCTGGGCACATCGCATCCTGCCGAACATAACTGCCTGGGTAGGTCGGAAACATGGCGAGGTTGATTTCCACCTGAGTCAGGTGCTCTCGGGACACGGCTTCTTCCGAGAGTACTTGCACGCCATGGGTTTCGTCTCTGCCCCGACCTGCCCATTCTGCGCCGACAACGTGGTCGAGTCGGCTGAGCACGTTATGTTCGTGTGCCCACGGTTCGCGGATGTGAGAACCCAACAGCTGGTCGACGAAGGGGGCGACGTAGTTACTCCCGAACGGCTGGTGCCGTGGATGTTGACCAGTCCGGAGGCTTGGCAGTCAGCAGCGGAAGCGGCACGGCGAGTATGCCGCTTCTTGCAGCTACGCTGGCTGGAGCACCAGGCGACGGAGAATGTGGCGGTCATGGCTGACATCCACACAGCTGCGCAACGGGAGGAAGCAGCACGACGACAGGCCCGTCGCGAGCGGCATAACGAGGGACAGCGGAGACGGCGTCGAGAGAGGAACGAGCGACTGGCTACAATCAACCCGGACGAAGGGGCTGCCATATCGCGTCCTATGGTAGCCCAAGCAAGGAGAAACGTACGCAACGCTGGTCCGCCCTCAGCCGAAGTCCTCCTTCGTAGACGGCTGAGGCGAAACCAGCAGCAGCGGGCGTATCGCGAACGCATGCGAGCGGGTACACTCCCTTCCGTTCGTCCGGGGAGACTGCGCCGAGACAGGGAGCCACCGACTGTGGAGGAGGTAGAAAGGAGACGGGCAAATCGGCGTGAACGGGAGCGAGCGAGGCGACACGCAGAAGCCGATCGCCGCCGCAACCTATCAACCGATCGATTGAGTGGAGTCACCAATCAACCGCCTTCAATCAACCGGAGCAGGCTGATACCGAGGACGTTTCGGCACCAACGGCCTCAGGGGACGACAACGGCCAATCACTCGTCAGGGAGCACGGCGAGTAGATTGGCCCAACAACAAGCGCTTCGTCAACGGCGGCGGACAGACGATGCCGATCGCAGACGTGGTGTGATGTCAGAGGACGCAGAGGCTGCCACTACAGAGGCGGAGACATCCGCGCGTTAATTTTCGTGGCCAACGGGCCTTTATTTATGTAACATAAAAATAAATATATATAAAGGAGAAAAGTTAAATAATAGGAGGAGCGCCTGGCCCATGCGCGTGTTTGGGTCAGGACGCATTACGGCCGACGGTTACGCCCGTTTGGGAAGGCCGCCGGCTAGGGTGTTAGTGCGTGTTTTGTAACCTTTTGTATTTTTGTAATAATTCGTTAATAAACACGTACATGTTTGATAAAAAAAAAAAAAAAAAAACGAAGTGGAGCTTGCGGCTTAATTTGACTCAACACGGGAAAATTTACCAGGTCCGAACTTATCGAGGTAAGACAGATTAAGAGCTCTTTCTCAAACTTAAGGGTAGTGGTGCATGGCCGTTCTTAGTTCGTGGAATGATTTGTCTGGTTAATTCCGATAACGAACGCGACTCAAACAAGCTAACTAGAACGCTGTCAGCAGTGTGCCTCCGGGCACACCTGACGTTACGGGGCGGCGGCGCCTTCACGGGCGGTCGTCGCACTAGTTTGCCCTGCTTAGCGGGACAACTTGTGTTTAGCAAGGTGAGATTGAGCGATAACAGGTCCGTGATGCCCTTAGATGTTCTGGGCTGCACGCGTGCTACAATGTGGGCAGCAGCGTGTTCTCGCCAATTGGCGCCCCCATTCCGAGAGGAACGGGAAATCACCCAAATGCTCATTTAGTTGGGATTGGGGACTGCAACGGTCCCCATGAACCTGGAATTTCTAGTAAGTGCTAGTCATTAGCTAGCGCTGATTACGTCCCTGCCCTTTGTACACACCGCCCGTCGCTACTACCGATGGATTATTTAGTGAGGTCTCTGGAGGCATACCTTCCGCGGTTCCTTCGTGAGCTGCAGTTGGCACGGCCGAAGTTGACCGAACTTGATGATTTAGAGGAAGTAAAAGTCGTAACAAGGTTTCCGTAGGTGAACCTGCGGAAGGATCATTACCGATCACCCGCTTAAAGTAGCAAATGCATCGTCGGCTCAAAACTGACGCGCACATCTATAGTTCACGTAGCGTTACCCGCACCAAGGTAAGGTAACATGCCAGTGGGTGATATTTCATCATGTGATGATCATGGCCCATGTTTGCAGCTACACTGTGTGGACTGTTCG
>NW_026060490.1:0-7500 GCF_943734695.1 Anopheles maculipalpis | reverse complement strand
CACGATGAATGAGTTGGAAAACGAAAGACAGAGAGAGTATTGAAATGTTACTGAGCATATAAGCGAAGAGTGTGTGGGTTCATAAGAATGTTGATCATATGCAGTTGATACCGGTACGGGTCCGTCATTACTCCTCCACGGAGTGATGATCGGTTTGCTTGAAGGGGGCAATACGCATCGTTGACTTACCTACGGGTAACCCGCTTACGAGTGGGTCGATTGCTGTCGGGGCAAGCAATCGGGTTAGCGCCGTATCCGGATATAGAGAGTAGTATGGGGTGATAATGATTAACATGTCGAGTGATGGCTGCACCTCCTAGTGGAAAGTTCAAACGTGAAGGTTGCTTCGGTACGGGGTACTAGGTACCTCTTAGAGGAGCAATGGAGTATGGAGTCCAAATTGAATGTTTGGACTTCAAAAATTTCTCTAAGTCCGCTACATAAATCCCTCACCCATAAGCTCACAAAATACATGCAATTGCATTAAAAATTGTGTTAACCTAACAAGAGATGAAGGCAAGTCGAATTGGTAAGTAAGAAACCAAAAATATCTCTAAGTTCGGGACTTGGGTACAAACCGAAAGTTAATATGATGTCCCTGAACATGCATATAAGTTCGAGTATTGATATTATAAACCTAACAAGAGATGAAGGCAAGTCGAATTGGTTGGTTGGAAACCAAAAATATCACTAAGTTCGGGACTTGGGTACAAACCGAAAGTTAAAATGATGTCCCTGAACATGCATATAAGTTCGAGTATTGATATTATAAACCTAACAAGCGATGAAGGCAAGTCGAATTGGTTGGTCGGAAACCAAAAATATCACTAAGTTCGGGACTTGGGTACAAACCGAAAGTTAATATGATGTCCCTGAACATGCATATAAGTTCGAGTATTGATATTATAAACCTAACAAGAGATGAAGGCAAGTCGAATTGGTTGGTCCAAAACCAAAAATATCTCTAAGTTCGGGACTTGGGTGCAAACCGAAAGTGAATATGATGTCCCTGAACATGCATATAAGTTCGAGTATTGATATTATAAACCTAACAAGAGATGAAGGCAAGTCGAATTGGTAAGTAAGAAACCAAAAATATCTCTAAGTTCGGGACTTGGGTGCAAACCGAAAGTTAAAATGATGTCCCTGAACATGCATATAAGTTCGAGTATTGATATTATAAACCTAACAAGAGATGAAGGCAAGTCGAATTGGTAAGTAAGAAACCAAAAATATCTCTAAGTTCGGGACTTGGGTACAAACCGAAAGTTAATATGATGTCCCTGAACATGCATATAAGTTCGAGTATTGATATTATAAACCTAACAAGAGATGAAGGCAAGTCGAATTGGTTGGTTGGAAACCAAAAATATCACTAAGTTCGGGACTTGGGTACAAACCGAAAGTTAAAATGATGTCCCTGAACATGCATATAAGTTCGAGTATTGATATTATAAACCTAACAAGCGATGAAGGCAAGTCGAATTGGTTGGTCGGAAACCAAAAATATCACTAAGTTCGGGACTTGGGTACAAACCGAAAGTTAATATGATGTCCCTGAACATGCATATAAGTTCGAGTATTGATATTATAAACCTAACAAGAGATGAAGGCAAGTCGAATTGGTTGGTCCAAAACCAAAAATATCTCTAAGTTCGGGACTTGGGTGCAAACCGAAAGTTAAAATGATGTTCCTGAACATGCATATAAGTTCGAGTATTGATATTATAAACCTAACAAGAGATGAAGGCAAGTCGAATTGGTTGGTCGGAAACCAAAAATATCACTAAGTTCGGGACTTGGGTACAAACCGAAAGTTAATATGATGTCCCTGAACATGCATATAAGTTCGAGTATTGATATTATAAACCTAACAAGAGATGAAGGCAAGTCGAATTGGTTGGTTGGAAACCAAAAATATCACTAAGTTCGGGACTTGGGTACAAACCGAAAGTTAAAATGATGTCCCTGAACATGCATATAAGTTCGAGTATTGATATTATAAACCTAACAAGCGATGAAGGCAAGTCGAATTGGTTGGTCGGAAACCAAAAATATCACTAAGTTCGGGACTTGGGTACAAACCGAAAGTTAATATGATGTCCCTGAACATGCATATAAGTTCGAGTATTGATATTATAAACCTAACAAGAGATGAAGGCAAGTCGAATTGGTTGGTCCAAAACCAAAAATATCTCTAAGTTCGGGACTTGGGTGCAAACCGAAAGTGAATATGATGTCCCTGAACATGCATATAAGTTCGAGTATTGATATTATAAACCTAACAAGAGATGAAGGCAAGTCGAATTGGTAAGTAAGAAACCAAAAATATCTCTAAGTTCGGGACTTGGGTGCAAACCGAAAGTTAAAATGATGTCCCTGAACATGCATATAAGTTCGAGTATTGATATTATAAACCTAACAAGAGATGAAGGCAAGTCGAATTGGTAAGTAAGAAACCAAAAATATCTCTAAGTTCGGGACTTGGGTGCAAACCGAAAGTTAAAATGATGTCCCTGAACATGCATATAAGTTCGAGTATTGATATTATAAACCTAACAAGAGATGAAGGCAAGTCGAATTGGTAAGTAAGAAACCAAAAATATCACTAAGTTCGGGACTTGGGTGCAAACCGAAAGTTAAAATGATGTCCCTGAACATGCATATAAGTTCGAGTATTGATATTATAAACCTAACAAGAGATGAAGGCAAGTCGAATTGGTAAGTAAGAAACCAAAAATATCTCTAAGTTCGGGACTTGGGTGCAAACCGAAAGTTAATATGATGTCCCTGAACATGCATATAAGTTCGAGTATTGATATTATAAACCTAACAAGAGATGAAGGCAAGTCGAATTGGTTGGTCCAAAACCAAAAATATCTCTAAGTTCGGGACTTGGGTGCAAACCGAAAGTTAAAATGATGTCCCTGAACATGCATATAAGTTCGAGTATTGATATTATAAACCTAACAAGAGATGAAGGCAAGTCGAATTGGTTGGTAAGAAACCAAAAATATCACTAAGTTCGGGACTTGGGTGCAAACCGAAAGTTAATATGATGTCCCTGAACATGCATATAAGTTCGAGTATTGATATTATAAACCTAACAAGAGATGAAGGCAAGTCGAATTGGTAAGTAAGAAACCAAAAATATCTCTAAGTTCGGGACTTGGGTGCAAACCGAAAGTTAAAATGATGTCCCTGAACATGCATATAAGTTCGAGTATTGATATTATAAACCTAACAAGAGATGAAGGCAAGTCGAATTGGTAAGTAAGAAACCAAAAATATCTCTAAGTTCGGGACTTGGGTGCAAACCGAAAGTTAAAATGATGTCCCTGAACATGCATATAAGTTCGAGTATTGATATTATAAACCTAACAAGAGATGAAGGCAAGTCGAATTGGTAAGTAAGAAACCAAAAATATCTCTAAGTTCGGGACTTGGGTGCAAACCGAAAGTTAAAATGATGTCCCTGAACATGCATATAAGTTCGAGTATTGATATTATAAACCTAACAAGAGATGAAGGCAAGTCGAATTGGTAAGTAAGAAACCAAAAATATCACTAAGTTCGGGACTTGGGTGCAAACCGAAAGTTAAAATGATGTCCCTGAACATGCATATAAGTTCGAGTATTGATATTATAAACCTAACAAGAGATGAAGGCAAGTCGAATTGGTAAGTAAGAAACCAAAAATATCTCTAAGTTCGGGACTTGGGTGCAAACCGAAAGTTAAAATGATGTCCCTGAACATGCATATAAGTTCGAGTATTGATATTATAAACCTAACAAGAGATGAAGGCAAGTCGAATTGGTAAGTAAGAAACCAAAAATATCACTAAGTTCGGGACTTGGGTGCAAACCGAAAGTTAAAATGATGTCCCTGAACATGCATATAAGTTCGAGTATTGATATTATAAACCTAACAAGAGATGAAGGCAAGTCGAATTGGTAAGTAAGAAACCAAAAATATCTCTAAGTTCGGGACTTGGGTGCAAACCGAAAGTTAATATGATGTCCCTGAACATGCATATAAGTTCGAGTATTGATATTATAAACCTAACAAGAGATGAAGGCAAGTCGAATTGGTTGGTCCAAAACCAAAAATATCTCTAAGTTCGGGACTTGGGTGCAAACCGAAAGTTAAAATGATGTCCCTGAACATGCATATAAGTTCGAGTATTGATATTATAAACCTAACAAGAGATGAAGGCAAGTCGAATTGGTTGGTAAGAAACCAAAAATATCACTAAGTTCGGGACTTGGGTGCAAACCGAAAGTGAATATGATGTCCCTGAACATGCATATAAGTTCGAGTATTGATATTATAAACCTAACAAGAGATGAAGGCAAGTCGAATTGGTAAGTAAGAAACCAAAAATATCTCTAAGTTCGGGACTTGGGTGCAAACCGAAAGTTAAAATGATGTCCCTGAACATGCATATAAGTTCGAGTATTGATATTATAAACCTAACAAGAGATGAAGGCAAGTCGAATTGGTAAGTAATAAACCAAAAATATCTCTAAGTTCGGGACTTGGGTGCAAACCGAAAGTTAAAATGATGTCCCTGAACATGCATATAAGTTCGAGTATTGATATTATAAACCTAACAAGAGATGAAGGCAAGTCGAATTGGTAAGTAAGAAACCAAAAATATCTCTAAGTTCGGGACTTGGGTGCAAACCGAAAGTTAAAATGATGTCCCTGAACATGCATATAAGTTCGAGTATTGATATTATAAACCTAACAAGAGATGAAGGCAAGTCGAATTGGTAAGTAAGAAACCAAAAATATCACTAAGTTCGGGACTTGGGTGCAAACCGAAAGTTAAAATGATGTCCCTGAACATGCATATAAGTTCGAGTATTGATATTATAAACCTAACAAGAGATGAAGGCAAGTCGAATTGGTAAGTAAGAAACCAAAAATATCTCTAAGTTCGGGACTTGGGTGCAAACCGAAAGTTAATATGATGTCCCTGAACATGCATATAAGTTCGAGTATTGATATTATAAACCTAACAAGAGATGAAGGCAAGTCGAATTGGTTGGTCCAAAACCAAAAATATCTCTAAGTTCGGGACTTGGGTGCAAACCGAAAGTTAAAATGATGTCCCTGAACATGCATATAAGTTCGAGTATTGATATTATAAACCTAACAAGAGATGAAGGCAAGTCGAATTGGTTGGTAAGAAACCAAAAATATCACTAAGTTCGGGACTTGGGTGCAAACCGAAAGTGAATATGATGTCCCTGAACATGCATATAAGTTCGAGTATTGATATTATAAACCTAACAAGAGATGAAGGCAAGTCGAATTGGTAAGTAAGAAACCAAAAATATCTCTAAGTTCGGGACTTGGGTGCAAACCGAAAGTTAAAATGATGTCCCTGAACATGCATATAAGTTCGAGTATTGATATTATAAACCTAACAAGAGATGAAGGCAAGTCGAATTGGTTGGTAAGAAACCAAAAATATCACTAAGTTCGGGACTTGGGTGCAAACCGAAAGTGAATATGATGTCCCTGAACATGCATATAAGTTCGAGTATTGATATTATAAACCTAACAAGAGATGAAGGCAAGTCGAATTGGTAAGTAAGAAACCAAAAATATCTCTAAGTTCGGGACTTGGGTACAAACCGAAAGTTAATATGATGTCCCTGAACATGCATATAAGTTCGAGTATTGATATTATAAACCTAACAAGAGATGAAGGCAAGTCGAATTGGTTGGTTGGAAACCAAAAATATCACTAAGTTCGGGACTTGGGTACAAACCGAAAGTTAAAATGATGTCCCTGAACATGCATATAAGTTCGAGTATTGATATTATAAACCTAACAAGCGATGAAGGCAAGTCGAATTGGTTGGTCGGAAACCAAAAATATCACTAAGTTCGGGACTTGGGTACAAACCGAAAGTTAATATGATGTCCCTGAACATGCATATAAGTTCGAGTATTGATATTATAAACCTAACAAGAGATGAAGGCAAGTCGAATTGGTTGGTCCAAAACCAAAAATATCTCTAAGTTCGGGACTTGGGTGCAAACCGAAAGTTAAAATGATGTTCCTGAACATGCATATAAGTTCGAGTATTGATATTATAAACCTAACAAGAGATGAAGGCAAGTCGAATTGGTTGGTCGGAAACCAAAAATATCACTAAGTTCGGGACTTGGGTACAAACCGAAAGTTAATATGATGTCCCTGAACATGCATATAAGTTCGAGTATTGATATTATAAACCTAACAAGAGATGAAGGCAAGTCGAATTGGTTGGTTGGAAACCAAAAATATCACTAAGTTCGGGACTTGGGTACAAACCGAAAGTTAAAATGATGTCCCTGAACATGCATATAAGTTCGAGTATTGATATTATAAACCTAACAAGCGATGAAGGCAAGTCGAATTGGTTGGTCGGAAACCAAAAATATCACTAAGTTCGGGACTTGGGTACAAACCGAAAGTTAATATGATGTCCCTGAACATGCATATAAGTTCGAGTATTGATATTATAAACCTAACAAGAGATGAAGGCAAGTCGAATTGGTTGGTCCAAAACCAAAAATATCTCTAAGTTCGGGACTTGGGTGCAAACCGAAAGTGAATATGATGTCCCTGAACATGCATATAAGTTCGAGTATTGATATTATAAACCTAACAAGAGATGAAGGCAAGTCGAATTGGTAAGTAAGAAACCAAAAATATCTCTAAGTTCGGGACTTGGGTGCAAACCGAAAGTTAAAATGATGTCCCTGAACATGCATATAAGTTCGAGTATTGATATTATAAACCTAACAAGAGATGAAGGCAAGTCGAATTGGTAAGTAAGAAACCAAAAATATCTCTAAGTTCGGGACTTGGGTGCAAACCGAAAGTTAAAATGATGTCCCTGAACATGCATATAAGTTCGAGTATTGATATTATAAACCTAACAAGAGATGAAGGCAAGTCGAATTGGTAAGTAAGAAACCAAAAATATCTCTAAGTTCGGGACTTGGGTGCAAACCGAAAGTTAAAATGATGTCCCTGAACATGCATATAAGTTCGAGTATTGATATTATAAACCTAACAAGAGATGAAGGCAAGTCGAATTGGTAAGTAAGAAACAAAAAATATCACTAAGTTCGGGACTTGGGTGCAAACCGAAAGTTAAAATGATGTCCCTGAACATGCATATAAGTTCGAGTATTGATATTATAAACCTAACAAGAGATGAAGGCAAGTCGAATTGGTAAGTAAGAAACCAAAAATATCTCTAAGTTCGGGACTTGGGTGCAAACCGAAAGTTAATATGATGTCCCTGAACATGCATATAAGTTCGAGTATTGATATTATAAACCTAACAAGAGATGAAGGCAAGTCGAATTGGTTGGTCCAAAACCAAAAATATCTCTAAGTTCGGGACTTGGGTGCAAACCGAAAGTTAAAATGATGTCCCTGAACATGCATATAAGTTCGAGTATTGATATTATAAACCTAACAAGAGATG
>NW_026060489.1:42500-47500 GCF_943734695.1 Anopheles maculipalpis | reverse complement strand
ACTTGGGTGCAAACCGAAAGTTAAAATGATGTCCCTGAACATGCATATAAGTTCGAGTATTGATATTATAAACCTAACAAGAGATGAAGGCAAGTCGAATTGGTAAGTAAGAAACCAAAAATATCTCTAAGTTCGGGACTTGGGTGCAAACCGAAAGTTAAAATGATGTCCCTGAACATGCATATAAGTTCGAGTATTGATATTATAAACCTAACAAGAGATGAAGGCAAGTCGAATTGGTAAGTAAGAAACCAAAAATATCACTAAGTTCGGGACTTGGGTGCAAACCGAAAGTTAAAATGATGTCCCTGAACATGCATATAAGTTCGAGTATTGATATTATAAACCTAACAAGAGATGAAGGCAAGTCGAATTGGTAAGTAAGAAACCAAAAATATCTCTAAGTTCGGGACTTGGGTGCAAACCGAAAGTTAATATGATGTCCCTGAACATGCATATAAGTTCGAGTATTGATATTATAAACCTAACAAGAGATGAAGGCAAGTCGAATTGGTTGGTCCAAAACCAAAAATATCTCTAAGTTCGGGACTTGGGTGCAAACCGAAAGTTAAAATGATGTCCCTGAACATGCATATAAGTTCGAGTATTGATATTATAAACCTAACAAGAGATGAAGGCAAGTCGAATTGGTTGGTAAGAAACCAAAAATATCACTAAGTTCGGGACTTGGGTGCAAACCGAAAGTGAATATGATGTCCCTGAACATGCATATAAGTTCGAGTATTGATATTATAAACCTAACAAGAGATGAAGGCAAGTCGAATTGGTAAGTAAGAAACCAAAAATATCTCTAAGTTCGGGACTTGGGTGCAAACCGAAAGTTAAAATGATGTCCCTGAACATGCATATAAGTTCGAGTATTGATATTATAAACCTAACAAGAGATGAAGGCAAGTCGAATTGGTAAGTAAGAAACCAAAAATATCTCTAAGTTCGGGACTTGGGTGCAAACCGAAAGTTAAAATGATGTCCCTGAACATGCATATAAGTTCGAGTATTGATATTATAAACCTAACAAGAGATGAAGGCAAGTCGAATTGGTAAGTAAGAAACCAAAAATATCTCTAAGTTCGGGACTTGGGTGCAAACCGAAAGTTAAAATGATGTCCCTGAACATGCATATAAGTTCGAGTATTGATATTATAAACCTAACAAGAGATGAAGGCAAGTCGAATTGGTAAGTAAGAAACCAAAAATATCACTAAGTTCGGGACTTGGGTGCAAACCGAAAGTTAAAATGATGTCCCTGAACATGCATATAAGTTCGAGTATTGATATTATAAACCTAACAAGAGATGAAGGCAAGTCGAATTGGTAAGTAAGAAACCAAAAATATCTCTAAGTTCGGGACTTGGGTGCAAACCGAAAGTTAATATGATGTCCCTGAACATGCATATAAGTTCGAGTATTGATATTATAAACCTAACAAGAGATGAAGGCAAGTCGAATTGGTTGGTCCAAAACCAAAAATATCTCTAAGTTCGGGACTTGGGTGCAAACCGAAAGTTAAAATGATGTCCCTGAACATGCATATAAGTTCGAGTATTGATATTATAAACCTAACAAGAGATGAAGGCAAGTCGAATTGGTTGGTAAGAAACCAAAAATATATACCAAGTGCCTGAAATGTCTATAAACCACACGAAGAACTCTTCACACACAGGTGCGCCTCATAACCTGGTACAATGTATAAGACATTGGTTTCGGGGGATTTTTTGAGAAGAAAATTTTTTTCTCTAACTTTGAGTAAAACTGTCTCAGAATACATATTTAACCACGAAAAGTGAACACCGACAGTAAATAGCAAAAATCACCCGACCATCAAAGTTGTATGGCGGTGTGGGAGAAGAAAATCCAAGGTCGTCTAATGTAGGGACGTAAGACACGAAATCAAAATTTTGGCATAAAATCTAAAATAATCATCAGACAGTGGTCATCCAAGGCATATAAGAGTCGTCTAACGATGCTGAATGCAATAAGCAATAGCGACTTTTTAAAGATTTTTTTGGATTTTTGTCAAAATGTACCCTTCACAACTTGGTACAAGTCATAGGACATGGGTACCGGTATGACCGACGGAAGATTTTTGGACAAAAAATTTTTTTGCTCTAACTTTGAGTAAAACGGTCTCAGGATGCATTATTAATCATGAAAAGTGATCTCCGACAGTAAATAGCGAAAGTTACCCGACCATCAAAGTTGCATGGCGGTGCAGGAGACGAAAATCCAAGGTCGTCTAATGTAGGGACGTAAGACACGAAATCAAAATTTTGGCATAAAAGCTAAAATAATCATCAGACAGTGGTCATCCAAGGCATATTAGAGTCGTCTAACGATGCTGAATGCAATAAGCAATAGCGACTTTTTAATGATTTTTTTGGATTTTTGTCAAAATGTACCCTTCACAACTTGGTACAAGTCATAGGACATGGGTACCGGTATGACCGACGGAAGATTTTTGGACAAAAAATTTTTTTACTCTAACTTTGAGTAAAACGGTGTCAGGATGCATTATTAATCACGAAAAGTGATCTCCGACAGTAAATAGCGAAAGTTACCCGACCATCAAAGTTGCATGGCGGTGTAGGAGACGAAAGTCCAAGGTCGTCTAATGTAGGGACGTAAGACACGAAATCAAAATTTTGGCATAAAATCTAAAATAATCATCAGACAGTGGTCATCCAAGGCATATAAGAGTCGTCTAACGATGCTGAATGCAATAAGCAATAGCGACTTTTTAATGATTTTTTTGGATTTTTGTCAAAATGTACCCTTCACAACTTGGTACAAGTCATAGGACATGGGTACCGGTATGACCGACGGAAGATTTTTGGACAAAAAATTTTTTTGCTCTAACTTTGAGTAAAACGGTCTCAGGATGCATTATTAATCATGAAAAGTGATCTCCGACAGTAAATAGCGAAAGTTACCCGACCATCAAAGTTGCATGGCGGTGCAGGAGACGAAAATCCAAGGTCGTCTAATGTAGGGACGTAAGACACGAAATCAAAATTTTGGCATAAAAGCTTAAGTAATCATCAGACAGTGGTCATCCAAGGCATATAAGAGTCGTCTAACGATGCTGAATGCAATAAGCAATAGCGACTTTTTAATGATTTTTTTGGATTTTTGTCAAAATTTACCCTTCACAACTTGGTACAAGTTATAGGACATGGGTATCGGTATGACCGACGGAAGATTTTTTGACAAAAATTTTTTTGACTCTAACTTTGAGTAAAACTGTGTCAGGATGCTTTTTTAAGCATGAAAAGTGATCTCCGACGGTAAATAGCAAAAGTCACCCGACCATCAAAGTTGCATGGCGGTGCAGGAGACGAAAATCCAAGGTCGTCTAATGTAGGGACGTAAGACACGAAATCAAAATTTTGGCATAAAAGCTAAAATAATCATCAGACAGTGGTCATCCAAGGCATATTAGAGTCGTCTAACGATGCTGAATGCAATAAGCAATAGCGACTTTTTAATGATTTTTTTGGATTTTTGTCAAAATTTACCCTTCACAACTTGGTACAAGTCATAGGACATGGGTACCGGTATGACCGACGGAAGATTTTTGGACAAAAAATTTTTTTGCTCTAACTTTGAGTAAAACGGTCTCAGGATGCATTATTAATCACGAAAAGTGATCTCCGACCGTAAATAGCGAAAGTTACCCGACCATCAAAGTTGCATGGCGGTGTGGGAGAAGAAAATCCAAGGTCGTCTAATGTAGGGACGTAAGACACGAAATCAAAATTTTGGCATAAAAGCTAAAATAATCATCAGACAGTGGTCATCCAAGGCATATAAGAGTCGTCTAACGATGCTGAATGCAATAAGCAATAGCGACTTTTTAATGATTTTTTTGGATTTTTGTCAAAATGTACCCTTCACAACTTGGTACAAGTCATAGGACATGGGTACCGGTATGACCGACGGAAGATTTTTGGACAAAAAATTTTTTTGCTCTAACTTTGAGTAAAACGGTGTCAGGATGCATTATTAATCACGAAAAGTGATCTCCGACAGTAAATAGCGAAAGTTACCCGACCATCAAAGTTGTATGGCGGTGTGGGAGAAGAAAATCCAAGGTCGTCTAATGTAGGGACGTAAGACACGAAATCAAAATTTTGGCATAAAAGCTAAAATAATCATCAGACAGTGGTCATCCAAGGCATATAAGAGTCGTCTAACGATGCTGAATGCAATAAGCAATAGCGACTTTTTAATGATTTTTTTGGATTTTTGTCAAAATGTACCCTTCACAACTTGGTACAAGTCATAGGACATGGGTACCGGTATGACCGACGGAAGATTTTTGGACAAAAAATTTTTTTGCTCTAACTTTGAGTAAAACGGTCTCAGGATGCATTATTAATCATGAAAAGTGATCTCCGACATTAAATAGCGAAAGTTACCCGACCATCAAAGTTGCATGGCGGTGCAGGAGACGAAAATCCAAGGTCGTCTAATGTAGGGACGTAAGACACGAAATCAAAATTTTGGCATAAAAGCTTAAGTAATCATCAGACAGTGGTCATCCAAGGCATATAAGAGTCATCTAACGATGCTGAATGCAATAAGCAATAGCGACTTTTTAATGATTTTTTTGGATTTTTGTCAAAATGTACCCTTCACAACTTGGTACAAGTCATAGGACATGGGTACCGGTATGACCGACGGAAGATTTTTGGACAAAAAATTTTTTTGCTCTAACTTTGAGTAAAACGGTCTCAGGATGCATTATTAATCATGAAAAGTGATCTCCGACAGTAAATAGCGAAAGTTACCCGACCATCAAAGTTTCATGGCGGTGCAGGAGACGAAAATCCAAGGTCGTCTAATGTAGGGACGTAAGACACGAAATCAAAATTTTGGCATAAAATCTAAAATAATCATCAGACAGTGGTCATCCAAGACATATAAGAGTCGTCTAACGATGCTGAATGCAATAAGCAATAGCGACTTTTTAAAGATTT
>NW_026060489.1:15000-32500 GCF_943734695.1 Anopheles maculipalpis | reverse complement strand
CACACCATCATACATGACGTTCCACAGGGTCGGCCCTAGTATAGAGCCCTGTGGTACGCCTGCCGTGACTGTCCTGCGAACTGGTCCCTCGGCGGTCTCGAAAAGCAGCTCCCGTCCCGAGAAGTAGCTGCGCAAGACTCGCTGGAGCGCTGACGGTACGCTCATCCGCTGGAGAGCTGCTGCAATCGCCGTCCAGCTGGCCGAGTTAAAGGCGTTCCGCACGTCCAGAGATGCCACCATCAGGCAGCGAGGGTCTCTGCCATTGGTGCGGTGGAACGTCCTCGCGTACAGGCCTCGCTCGACGACCCGCTGGATGGCCTGCACCGTCGATCGTCCGCGGCGAAAACCATACTGCTCGGGCGACAAGCGGGGTGCACTGCTGTCCTCCAGGTGCTCGTTCAGGCGGTCGAGGATAATCCGCTCGAACACCTTCGGGACTGCACCCAGCATCAGCAGCGGCCGCCACGACGATGGCTCGCCAGGGGGTTTGCCTGGCTTCGGGATTAGCACCAGCCGCGCCGCCTTCCATGGCGTCGGAAACTCTCCCCGCCGCAACAGGTCGTTGAACACCCGGGTGAAGACCTCCGGGTGCTCTCGGATCGCGGTCTTCACCGCCGCGTTGGGGATGCCGTCGAGTCCTGGCGCCTTGGACGATGCCATCCTGGCTGCAACGGCCAACACCTCGTCCTGCGTGACCGGCCGGACCTCCTCCGTGTCGCCCTCGGCTGCGATGGTAGGCCAATCGAACGGAGGGTGCGTCGGGAAAAGTGCGTCAACGATCGGCTGGAGTACTGCTCGGTCGGTTTCAGGTGGTGCGCGACTGCGCAGCTTGGCCAGCACCACCTTGTACCCGAGCCCGAATACATCGTTCTCCACCCCGTCAATGAGCTCCTGCATGCAGCGATCCTTGCTGCGCTGGATCTCGCTCGCCAGCATCCTCCGCGAGCTCAGGAGCTGGGCGGTCAGCGCGAGGCGCTCATCAGGCGGGGCGCTGCGACGTCGCCGTTCTGCAGCTTCGCACTCCTCCCTCAGCCGGTCGATCTCGGGTGTCCACCAGTACATCCTCGGCGCTTGGTGGAAGGTCGCCCCATGCACCCGCTCCATTGTGCCGTCGCACGCTGCAGTAAGCCCGCCGACCAGGTCTTCCGGTGTCTGCGCCAGCTCGAACCGTCCGATGGAAAGGGCGGTGGCGAAGCAGGAGCTGTCAAACTGCGCAGTTTTCCACCGGGTACCGGCATGCCTGGCCGTGCCGATGTTGTTGTTCGGCGGCTGATGTCTTTGCCTACGGTGGTGTTGCATGCCATCTCCCGGAAGACCCACCTGAAACTCCAGGTAGGAGTGGTCGCTGTCGGAGAACCGCGGACTTGCCCGCCAGGAATCGGGGCGCGCAATAGTGTGGCTGGAGAAGGTTACATCCACTATGCTTGGTCGTGCCACGCCGTTACCCTTGAACGTGGGTACGTTACCGCTGTTAAGCGTCCGGAGCCCCAAATGGTCTACGACGCTCTTCAGGTCTTCTCCCCTCCGTGACGTACGGGCACTACCCCAGTCCTGGCTCCACGCGTTGAAGTCCCCGGCAAGGACTACCGTCGCGTGTCCGATCAGCGACATCTCCACCGCCTCAAGGTAGCTGACAAAGTCGGCCCCGCTGGTGTTGTTGGGCGAAGCGTAGCAGCTGGCGAATGTTATGCCTGCAATGGTGGCTACAACTAGCCCTGGCGACGACGATCCCCATAGTCGCTGGATGGGGAAGGAGCCAGTGGCAATCACCGCTACGCTTTCCGCTTCATCATATGCCCATCTCGGGTTGGATCTTGGTGGCCGGTAGAGCTCGCAAGCAAGCACGACCTGCACTCCAAGCTCCCTAGCCGTCTGCAGCATCAGGTCCTGTGCTGACCGGCTCCGCCCAAGGTTGATCTGTAGGACCTTCAGTGTTGCCGGCAGGTCGGATGGCCCACCGGGTGAGGACCCTTGCACCTGGCGCAACACGGATCCTCCTGGCAGTGCATCGCCCGATGACCCGGCTTCCCGCAGCGAATGCAGGCGTCCGTGCGGTCGGCCTCGCTCCTGCACTTCGCCCTCCGGTGGCCGATCTCCAGACAACGGAAGCATCTCGGCTGCCGTTCGGTCGTCTGCAGTACTCGGCTGATCGGGCACAAGGTGAAGCTCACCTTGACGCGCTTGCCCACCAGCTTCTCTGCCATCCTCTCCGGCACCCGAACGCGCGCCACCTGCGTCCCGTTGTAGTTCTCCATCAGGCGCACCTCCTCCTCGCAGATGGTCTCGCCTGCAAGGGCCGAAAGTGCCTCCGCCACCTCTGTCGCCAGCGCTAAAGGGTCGATATAATCAACGCGAAGTGCAGCCCTGTCTGTGATCAGTCGACAGCGAATCGCGGGGGTCGCTGCGTCGCAGAACGCCTTTACGGCGGAGAAGATCTCCCCCGAGTTCGCCCCCTCCGGCAGGTCCATCACAAGTCGCGAGCGGGTAGTTCGTCGTCCGACTCCCAGGACCTCGCTGAGGTGGGCCAGCTCTGCCGACGAGCGCACGGCCCGGTAGACCTCTGTCCAGGTCTGTCCCTCCCCTGGGGTCACCTCGATGGCGTCGGGACGGCTTCGCGCTTGCCGAATCGACGGTCCTGACGTAGTCTTCGGCTGCTGCTGACGCTGCTGCTGCTGCTGCTGCTGTCGCTGCTGCTGCTGCTGCTGCAATGTGCGAAGCTGCGGTGGCACGTAACGTTCGCCTCGCTGCTGCTGTTGCTGCTGCTGCTGCTGCTGCGGCAGGTGGCATTGCCGCTTGGACGAGCGGCCTTTCACCACCGTCGTCCAGAGCAGCTGTTGCTGTGGCTGCTGCTGCTGCTGCTGCTGCTGCTGCTGGCGCTGCTGCTGCTGCTGCTGCTGCTGCTGCTGCTGGCTACACTGCTGCTGCTGCTGCTGCTGCTGCTGCTGCGGCTGCTGCTGCTGCTGGCTACACTGCTGCTGCTGCTGCTGCTGCTGCTGCTGCTGCTGCTGCTGCTGCTGCTGCTGCTGTTGCTGCTGCTGCTGCTGCTGCTGCTGCTGCTGCTGCTGCTGCTGATGCTGCCGCTGCTGCTGCGACCTCCGCTTAGCCTGGCTACGCTGATTGCGGCTGCGCTTTGTACGAGCGCTGCCCTGGCCACCAGGCTGCACCGACGCATGCAGAGCAGTCAGAGAGCGCATGCCCTCCTGCAGTGCCTCCAGCGTGCATTGCAGAGCCACCTCGCGCTCTCGGCTGAGACGCAGCTGTTCTGTCAGCGTCTCCACCTGCTTCACCAGGCTTTCCAGCATCTTGTGCTGAAGCGCCAACACGGACGTATCCTCGCCCTCAGGGTTCGCCGATGTAGATGCTGGCGTAGGTGCAGGTGCCTCCGGTACCGCTGCCTCCAACGCCACCACCGTCTGCTCCAGGACGAAGGCGTCGGAGAACTCAGCGTCCTCTTCGTCCTCCGACAATACTACTGCCTCCACTGATCCCTCCGACCGTGGTGACCCTGGGGAAGGAGGTGGGGAAGGGTTGGCCGACCATCCCCCGGGAGTGGACCTCATTCGCGAACCGGAGCGTAGCACCCGCCCCTCCATCGAAATTTCCGTGGTTGTTTCCAAAATCCGTTCGAAAATCCGGTTAGTGGTCTGCCGTCGCGTTGAAGTCTCCCGTTTCACCGTTCCCGGTCCCTGTGCGATAAGCGCCGGAGAACTATGCAATCCGCACTTTTGGGACCGTAACGCCCCGTAACGCCTTGGGTGTCCCGGCTAAGCAGTACCGTCACCGGCCGCTGGTGGTGCTGCTGTCGTCAGGGAGAGGTGGTGCGTGTCTTAGATGTGCGGTTCCACTACTGTCCGCGGGTGGCGCCACCAGCGAAAGCTCCCACGAAATGCAAGAGATGGCGCTGGTCGGTGTCTCGGCTATAAACGCTTCGTGTGATGGATGACGCACATACACACGCCACGACACACACGACGCCACTCGATGCGCGCTTTTCACTCGCCGGTTCACTGGTTGTTTTCCGCCTTTTTTCACAAGAAATCCACTCTCCGGTGCTGGAAAACGAATTTAATCGCACTTATGCGCACTAGCGTCCACTTTTTTTGCGATTTTTTCGCCCACTTTTGCCGTTTTGAGGCTTTGAGGTTCCCCATACAAAGTGTATGGGGGCACTTTGCGCACTTGTTTGCCTCACTAAATCGTGTTCAAATAGCGTTCTTTCGCTTTGCAAACACTTAAAGCAACGTCTTTTATCGTTTATCGCTGGAATTCACACGCATTTATCACTTTTTACACCAAATTTTTTGTCGCCAACGCGGAGCTGTACGGGAGCACGTCCGTTCGCCTCGAGATGTCAAACGCCACTACACACAGGGATAACTGGCTTGTGGTCGCCAAGCGTTCATAGCGACGTGACTTTTTGATCCTTCGATGTCGGCTCTTCCTATCATTGTGAAGCAAAATTCCCAAAGCGTAGGATTGTTCACCCTTTCAAGGGAACGTGAGCTGGGTTTAGACCGTCGTGAGACAGGTTAGTTTTACCCTACTGGTGTGTGCATTTGTGCTATCTTAACGGAATTCCTGTGCAGTACGAGAGGAACCACAGGTACGGACCACTGGCTCAATACTAGTTCGACCGGACTTTGGTATGACGCTACGTCCGCTGGATTATGCCTGAACGCCTCTAAGGTCGTAACCAATCCGAGCTGATAGCGCTTCAAACCCCCATAGGCAATCGTAAGCTAGCGGGCCTAACAACCCTCCGAGATACGCTGGCGCTGCCTCGCAGCCTGGCGCCTCATCCCCGCTTCTAGACTTGGCCGCATCGCGCAGGGTCGCACCGCACGTGTTAGTACCTGACCATAGGGAACACTGGTGGCAGCTGACCTCGCCGACCGTGGACTTGACTAGTTTCGATGCCTACCGACCGCCCGCAAACGACGGGACTTCAGGCTGGGAGCTGCGAGTTGTAGAGATGCGTTCGCATCGATCCTCTCAGGCGACCCATGCTTGGTGGTGTATTCGTGTGTACTGTCGCACCTTTCCGGGTGTGTTCAGTATGCACGATGAATGAGTTGGAAAACGAAAGACAGAGAGAGTATTGAAATGTTACTGAGCATATAAGCGAAGAGTGTGTGGGTTCATAAGAATGTTGATCATATGCAGTTGATACCGGTACGGGTCCGTCATTACTCCTCCACGGAGTGATGATCGGTTTGCTTGAAGGGGGCAATACGCATCGTTGACTTACCTACGGGTAACCCGCTTACGAGTGGGTCGATTGCTGTCGGGGCAAGCAATCGGGTTAGCGCCGTATCCGGATATAGAGAGTAGTATGGGGTGATAATGATTAACATGTCGAGTGATGGCTGCACCTCCTAGTGGAAAGTTCAAACGTGAAGGTTGCTTCGGTACGGGGTACTAGGTACCTCTTAGAGGAGCAATGGAGTATGGAGTCCAAATTGAATGTTTGGACTTCAAAAATTTCTCTAAGTCCGCTACATAAATCCCTCACCCATAAGCTCACAAAATACATGCAATTGCATTAAAAATTGTGTTAACCTAACAAGAGATGAAGGCAAGTCGAATTGGTAAGTAAGAAACCAAAAATATCTCTAAGTTCGGGACTTGGGTACAAACCGAAAGTTAATATGATGTCCCTGAACATGCATATAAGTTCGAGTATTGATATTATAAACCTAACAAGAGATGAAGGCAAGTCGAATTGGTTGGTTGGAAACCAAAAATATCACTAAGTTCGGGACTTGGGTACAAACCGAAAGTTAAAATGATGTCCCTGAACATGCATATAAGTTCGAGTATTGATATTATAAACCTAACAAGCGATGAAGGCAAGTCGAATTGGTTGGTCGGAAACCAAAAATATCACTAAGTTCGGGACTTGGGTACAAACCGAAAGTTAATATGATGTCCCTGAACATGCATATAAGTTCGAGTATTGATATTATAAACCTAACAAGAGATGAAGGCAAGTCGAATTGGTTGGTCCAAAACCAAAAATATCTCTAAGTTCGGGACTTGGGTGCAAACCGAAAGTGAATATGATGTCCCTGAACATGCATATAAGTTCGAGTATTGATATTATAAACCTAACAAGAGATGAAGGCAAGTCGAATTGGTAAGTAAGAAACCAAAAATATCTCTAAGTTCGGGACTTGGGTGCAAACCGAAAGTTAAAATGATGTCCCTGAACATGCATATAAGTTCGAGTATTGATATTATAAACCTAACAAGAGATGAAGGCAAGTCGAATTGGTAAGTAAGAAACCAAAAATATCTCTAAGTTCGGGACTTGGGTGCAAACCGAAAGTTAAAATGATGTCCCTGAACATGCATATAAGTTCGAGTATTGATATTATAAACCTAACAAGAGATGAAGGCAAGTCGAATTGGTAAGTAAGAAACCAAAAATATCTCTAAGTTCGGGACTTGGGTGCAAACCGAAAGTTAAAATGATGTCCCTGAACATGCATATAAGTTCGAGTATTGATATTATAAACCTAACAAGAGATGAAGGCAAGTCGAATTGGTAAGTAAGAAACCAAAAATATCACTAAGTTCGGGACTTGGGTGCAAACCGAAAGTTAAAATGATGTCCCTGAACATGCATATAAGTTCGAGTATTGATATTATAAACCTAACAAGAGATGAAGGCAAGTCGAATTGGTAAGTAAGAAACCAAAAATATCTCTAAGTTCGGGACTTGGGTGCAAACCGAAAGTTAATATGATGTCCCTGAACATGCATATAAGTTCGAGTATTGATATTATAAACCTAACAAGAGATGAAGGCAAGTCGAATTGGTTGGTCCAAAACCAAAAATATCTCTAAGTTCGGGACTTGGGTGCAAACCGAAAGTTAAAATGATGTCCCTGAACATGCATATAAGTTCGAGTATTGATATTATAAACCTAACAAGAGATGAAGGCAAGTCGAATTGGTTGGTAAGAAACCAAAAATATCACTAAGTTCGGGACTTGGGTGCAAACCGAAAGTGAATATGATGTCCCTGAACATGCATATAAGTTCGAGTATTGATATTATAAACCTAACAAGAGATGAAGGCAAGTCGAATTGGTAAGTAAGAAACCAAAAATATCTCTAAGTTCGGGACTTGGGTGCAAACCGAAAGTTAAAATGATGTCCCTGAACATGCATATAAGTTCGAGTATTGATATTATAAACCTAACAAGAGATGAAGGCAAGTCGAATTGGTAAGTAAGAAACCAAAAATATCTCTAAGTTCGGGACTTGGGTGCAAACCGAAAGTTAAAATGATGTCCCTGAACATGCATATAAGTTCGAGTATTGATATTATAAACCTAACAAGAGATGAAGGCAAGTCGAATTGGTAAGTAAGAAACCAAAAATATCTCTAAGTTCGGGACTTGGGTGCAAACCGAAAGTTAAAATGATGTCCCTGAACATGCATATAAGTTCGAGTATTGATATTATAAACCTAACAAGAGATGAAGGCAAGTCGAATTGGTAAGTAAGAAACCAAAAATATCACTAAGTTCGGGACTTGGGTGCAAACCGAAAGTTAAAATGATGTCCCTGAACATGCATATAAGTTCGAGTATTGATATTATAAACCTAACAAGAGATGAAGGCAAGTCGAATTGGTAAGTAAGAAACCAAAAATATCTCTAAGTTCGGGACTTGGGTGCAAACCGAAAGTTAATATGATGTCCCTGAACATGCATATAAGTTCGAGTATTGATATTATAAACCTAACAAGAGATGAAGGCAAGTCGAATTGGTTGGTCCAAAACCAAAAATATCTCTAAGTTCGGGACTTGGGTGCAAACCGAAAGTTAAAATGATGTCCCTGAACATGCATATAAGTTCGAGTATTGATATTATAAACCTAACAAGAGATGAAGGCAAGTCGAATTGGTTGGTAAGAAACCAAAAATATCACTAAGTTCGGGACTTGGGTGCAAACCGAAAGTGAATATGATGTCCCTGAACATGCATATAAGTTCGAGTATTGATATTATAAACCTAACAAGAGATGAAGGCAAGTCGAATTGGTAAGTAAGAAACCAAAAATATCTCTAAGTTCGGGACTTGGGTGCAAACCGAAAGTTAAAATGATGTCCCTGAACATGCATATAAGTTCGAGTATTGATATTATAAACCTAACAAGAGATGAAGGCAAGTCGAATTGGTTGGTAAGAAACCAAAAATATCACTAAGTTCGGGACTTGGGTGCAAACCGAAAGTGAATATGATGTCCCTGAACATGCATATAAGTTCGAGTATTGATATTATAAACCTAACAAGAGATGAAGGCAAGTCGAATTGGTAAGTAAGAAACCAAAAATATCACTAAGTTCGGGACTTGGGTACAAACCGAAAGTTAATATGATGTCCCTGAACATGCATATAAGTTCGAGTATTGATATTATAAACCTAACAAGAGATGAAGGCAAGTCGAATTGGTTGGTTGGAAACCAAAAATATCACTAAGTTCGGGACTTGGGTACAAACCGAAAGTTAAAATGATGTCCCTGAACATGCATATAAGTTCGAGTATTGATATTATAAACCTAACAAGCGATGAAGGCAAGTCGAATTGGTTGGTCGGAAACCAAAAATATCACTAAGTTCGGGACTTGGGTACAAACCGAAAGTTAATATGATGTCCCTGAACATGCATATAAGTTCGAGTATTGATATTATAAACCTAACAAGAGATGAAGGCAAGTCGAATTGGTTGGTCCAAAACCAAAAATATCTCTAAGTTCGGGACTTGGGTGCAAACCGAAAGTTAAAATGATGTTCCTGAACATGCATATAAGTTCGAGTATTGATATTATAAACCTAACAAGAGATGAAGGCAAGTCGAATTGGTTGGTCGGAAACCAAAAATATCACTAAGTTCGGGACTTGGGTACAAACCGAAAGTTAATATGATGTCCCTGAACATGCATATAAGTTCGAGTATTGATATTATAAACCTAACAAGAGATGAAGGCAAGTCGAATTGGTTGGTTGGAAACCAAAAATATCACTAAGTTCGGGACTTGGGTACAAACCGAAAGTTAAAATGATGTCCCTGAACATGCATATAAGTTCGAGTATTGATATTATAAACCTAACAAGCGATGAAGGCAAGTCGAATTGGTTGGTCGGAAACCAAAAATATCACTAAGTTCGGGACTTGGGTACAAACCGAAAGTTAATATGATGTCCCTGAACATGCATATAAGTTCGAGTATTGATATTATAAACCTAACAAGAGATGAAGGCAAGTCGAATTGGTTGGTCCAAAACCAAAAATATCTCTAAGTTCGGGACTTGGGTGCAAACCGAAAGTGAATATGATGTCCCTGAACATGCATATAAGTTCGAGTATTGATATTATAAACCTAACAAGAGATGAAGGCAAGTCGAATTGGTAAGTAAGAAACCAAAAATATCTCTAAGTTCGGGACTTGGGTGCAAACCGAAAGTTAAAATGATGTCCCTGAACATGCATATAAGTTCGAGTATTGATATTATAAACCTAACAAGAGATGAAGGCAAGTCGAATTGGTAAGTAAGAAACCAAAAATATCTCTAAGTTCGGGACTTGGGTGCAAACCGAAAGTTAAAATGATGTCCCTGAACATGCATATAAGTTCGAGTATTGATATTATAAACCTAACAAGAGATGAAGGCAAGTCGAATTGGTAAGTAAGAAACCAAAAATATCTCTAAGTTCGGGACTTGGGTGCAAACCGAAAGTTAAAATGATGTCCCTGAACATGCATATAAGTTCGAGTATTGATATTATAAACCTAACAAGAGATGAAGGCAAGTCGAATTGGTAAGTAAGAAACCAAAAATATCACTAAGTTCGGGACTTGGGTGCAAACCGAAAGTTAAAATGATGTCCCTGAACATGCATATAAGTTCGAGTATTGATATTATAAACCTAACAAGAGATGAAGGCAAGTCGAATTGGTAAGTAAGAAACCAAAAATATCTCTAAGTTCGGGACTTGGGTGCAAACCGAAAGTTAATATGATGTCCCTGAACATGCATATAAGTTCGAGTATTGATATTATAAACCTAACAAGAGATGAAGGCAAGTCGAATTGGTTGGTCCAAAACCAAAAATATCTCTAAGTTCGGGACTTGGGTGCAAACCGAAAGTTAAAATGATGTCCCTGAACATGCATATAAGTTCGAGTATTGATATTATAAACCTAACAAGAGATGAAGGCAAGTCGAATTGGTTGGTAAGAAACCAAAAATATCACTAAGTTCGGGACTTGGGTGCAAACCGAAAGTGAATATGATGTCCCTGAACATGCATATAAGTTCGAGTATTGATATTATAAACCTAACAAGAGATGAAGGCAAGTCGAATTGGTAAGTAAGAAACCAAAAATATCTCTAAGTTCGGGACTTGGGTGCAAACCGAAAGTTAAAATGATGTCCCTGAACATGCATATAAGTTCGAGTATTGATATTATAAACCTAACAAGAGATGAAGGCAAGTCGAATTGGTAAGTAAGAAACCAAAAATATCTCTAAGTTCGGGACTTGGGTGCAAACCGAAAGTTAAAATGATGTCCCTGAACATGCATATAAGTTCGAGTATTGATATTATAAACCTAACAAGAGATGAAGGCAAGTCGAATTGGTAAGTAAGAAACCAAAAATATCTCTAAGTTCGGGACTTGGGTGCAAACCGAAAGTTAAAATGATGTCCCTGAACATGCATATAAGTTCGAGTATTGATATTATAAACCTAACAAGAGATGAAGGCAAGTCGAATTGGTAAGTAAGAAACCAAAAATATCACTAAGTTCGGGACTTGGGTGCAAACCGAAAGTTAAAATGATGTCCCTGAACATGCATATAAGTTCGAGTATTGATATTATAAACCTAACAAGAGATGAAGGCAAGTCGAATTGGTAAGTAAGAAACCAAAAATATCTCTAAGTTCGGGACTTGGGTGCAAACCGAAAGTTAATATGATGTCCCTGAACATGCATATAAGTTCGAGTATTGATATTATAAACCTAACAAGAGATGAAGGCAAGTCGAATTGGTTGGTCCAAAACCAAAAATATCTCTAAGTTCGGGACTTGGGTGCAAACCGAAAGTTAAAATGATGTCCCTGAACATGCATATAAGTTCGAGTATTGATATTATAAACCTAACAAGAGATGAAGGCAAGTCGAATTGGTTGGTAAGAAACCAAAAATATCACTAAGTTCGGGACTTGGGTGCAAACCGAAAGTGAATATGATGTCCCTGAACATGCATATAAGTTCGAGTATTGATATTATAAACCTAACAAGAGATGAAGGCAAGTCGAATTGGTAAGTAAGAAACCAAAAATATCTCTAAGTTCGGGACTTGGGTGCAAACCGAAAGTTAAAATGATGTCCCTGAACATGCATATAAGTTCGAGTATTGATATTATAAACCTAACAAGAGATGAAGGCAAGTCGAATTGGTTGGTAAGAAACCAAAAATATCACTAAGTTCGGGACTTGGGTGCAAACCGAAAGTGAATATGATGTCCCTGAACATGCATATAAGTTCGAGTATTGATATTATAAACCTAACAAGAGATGAAGGCAAGTCGAATTGGTAAGTAAGAAACCAAAAATATCTCTAAGTTCGGGACTTGGGTACAAACCGAAAGTTAATATGATGTCCCTGAACATGCATATAAGTTCGAGTATTGATATTATAAACCTAACAAGAGATGAAGGCAAGTCGAATTGGTTGGTTGGAAACCAAAAATATCACTAAGTTCGGGACTTGGGTACAAACCGAAAGTTAAAATGATGTCCCTGAACATGCATATAAGTTCGAGTATTGATATTATAAACCTAACAAGCGATGAAGGCAAGTCGAATTGGTTGGTCGGAAACCAAAAATATCACTAAGTTCGGGACTTGGGTACAAACCGAAAGTTAATATGATGTCCCTGAACATGCATATAAGTTCGAGTATTGATATTATAAACCTAACAAGAGATGAAGGCAAGTCGAATTGGTTGGTCCAAAACCAAAAATATCTCTAAGTTCGGGACTTGGGTGCAAACCGAAAGTTAAAATGATGTTCCTGAACATGCATATAAGTTCGAGTATTGATATTATAAACCTAACAAGAGATGAAGGCAAGTCGAATTGGTTGGTCGGAAACCAAAAATATCACTAAGTTCGGGACTTGGGTACAAACCGAAAGTTAATATGATGTCCCTGAACATGCATATAAGTTCGAGTATTGATATTATAAACCTAACAAGAGATGAAGGCAAGTCGAATTGGTTGGTTGGAAACCAAAAATATCACTAAGTTCGGGACTTGGGTACAAACCGAAAGTTAAAATGATGTCCCTGAACATGCATATAAGTTCGAGTATTGATATTATAAACCTAACAAGCGATGAAGGCAAGTCGAATTGGTTGGTCGGAAACCAAAAATATCACTAAGTTCGGGACTTGGGTACAAACCGAAAGTTAATATGATGTCCCTGAACATGCATATAAGTTCGAGTATTGATATTATAAACCTAACAAGAGATGAAGGCAAGTCGAATTGGTTGGTCCAAAACCAAAAATATCTCTAAGTTCGGGACTTGGGTGCAAACCGAAAGTTAAAATGATGTCCCTGAACATGCATATAAGTTCGAGTATTGATATTATAAACCTAACAAGAGATGAAGGCAAGTCGAATTGGTTGGTAAGAAACCAAAAATATATACCAAGTGCCTGAAATGTCTATAAACCACACGAAGAACTCTTCACACACAGGTGCGCCTCATAACCTGGTACAATGTATAAGACATTGGTTTCGGGGGATTTTTTGAGAAGAAAATTTTTTTCTCTAACTTTGAGTAAAACTGTCTCAGAATACATATTTAACCACGAAAAGTGAACACCGACAGTAAATAGCAAAAATCACCCGACCATCAAAGTTGTATGGCGGTGTGGGAGAAGAAAATCCAAGGTCGTCTAATGTAGGGACGTAAGACACGAAATCAAAATTTTGGCATAAAATCTAAAATAATCATCAGACAGTGGTCATCCAAGGCATATAAGAGTCGTCTAACGATGCTGAATGCAATAAGCAATAGCGACTTTTTAAAGATTTTTTTGGATTTTTGTCAAAATGTACCCTTCACAACTTGGTACAAGTCATAGGACATGGGTACCGGTATGACCGACGGAAGATTTTTGGACAAAAAATTTTTTTGCTCTAACTTTGAGTAAAACGGTCTCAGGATGCATTATTAATCATGAAAAGTGATCTCCGACAGTAAATAGCGAAAGTTACCCGACCATCAAAGTTGCATGGCGGTGCAGGAGACGAAAATCCAAGGTCGTCTAATGTAGGGACGTAAGACACGAAATCAAAATTTTGGCATAAAAGCTAAAATAATCATCAGACAGTGGTCATCCAAGGCATATTAGAGTCGTCTAACGATGCTGAATGCAATAAGCAATAGCGACTTTTTAATGATTTTTTTGGATTTTTGTCAAAATGTACCCTTCACAACTTGGTACAAGTCATAGGACATGGGTACCGGTATGACCGACGGAAGATTTTTGGACAAAAAATTTTTTTACTCTAACTTTGAGTAAAACGGTGTCAGGATGCATTATTAATCACGAAAAGTGATCTCCGACAGTAAATAGCGAAAGTTACCCGACCATCAAAGTTGCATGGCGGTGTAGGAGACGAAAGTCCAAGGTCGTCTAATGTAGGGACGTAAGACACGAAATCAAAATTTTGGCATAAAATCTAAAATAATCATCAGACAGTGGTCATCCAAGGCATATAAGAGTCGTCTAACGATGCTGAATGCAATAAGCAATAGCGACTTTTTAATGATTTTTTTGGATTTTTGTCAAAATGTACCCTTCACAACTTGGTACAAGTCATAGGACATGGGTACCGGTATGACCGACGGAAGATTTTTGGACAAAAAATTTTTTTGCTCTAACTTTGAGTAAAACGGTCTCAGGATGCATTATTAATCATGAAAAGTGATCTCCGACAGTAAATAGCGAAAGTTACCCGACCATCAAAGTTGCATGGCGGTGCAGGAGACGAAAATCCAAGGTCGTCTAATGTAGGGACGTAAGACACGAAATCAAAATTTTGGCATAAAAGCTTAAGTAATCATCAGACAGTGGTCATCCAAGGCATATAAGAGTCGTCTAACGATGCTGAATGCAATAAGCAATAGCGACTTTTTAATGATTTTTTTGGATTTTTGTCAAAATTTACCCTTCACAACTTGGTACAAGTTATAGGACATGGGTATCGGTATGACCGACGGAAGATTTTTTGACAAAAATTTTTTTGACTCTAACTTTGAGTAAAACTGTGTCAGGATGCTTTTTTAAGCATGAAAAGTGATCTCCGACGGTAAATAGCAAAAGTCACCCGACCATCAAAGTTGCATGGCGGTGCAGGAGACGAAAATCCAAGGTCGTCTAATGTAGGGACGTAAGACACGAAATCAAAATTTTGGCATAAAAGCTAAAATAATCATCAGACAGTGGTCATCCAAGGCATATTAGAGTCGTCTAACGATGCTGAATGCAATAAGCAATAGCGACTTTTTAATGATTTTTTTGGATTTTTGTCAAAATTTACCCTTCACAACTTGGTACAAGTCATAGGACATGGGTACCGGTATGACCGACGGAAGATTTTTGGACAAAAAATTTTTTTGCTCTAACTTTGAGTAAAACGGTCTCAGGATGCATTATTAATCACGAAAAGTGATCTCCGACCGTAAATAGCGAAAGTTACCCGACCATCAAAGTTGCATGGCGGTGTGGGAGAAGAAAATCCAAGGTCGTCTAATGTAGGGACGTAAGACACGAAATCAAAATTTTGGCATAAAAGCTAAAATAATCATCAGACAGTGGTCATCCAAGGCATATTAGAGTCGTCTAACGATGCTGAATGCAATAAGCAATAGCGACTTTTTAATGATTTTTTTGGATTTTTGTCAAAATGTACCCTTCACAACTTGGTACAAGTCATAGGACATGGGTACCGGTATGACCGACGGAAGATTTTTGGACAAAAAATTTTTTTGCTCTAACTTTGAGTAAAACGGTGTCAGGATGCATTATTAATCACGAAAAGTGATCTCCGACAGTAAATAGCGAAAGTTACCCGACCATCAAAGTTGTATGGCGGTGTGGGAGAAGAAAATCCAAGGTCGTCTAATGTAGGGACGTAAGACACGAAATCAAAATTTTGGCATAAAAGCTAAAATAATCATCAGACAGTGGTCATCCAAGGCATATAAGAGTCGTCTAACGATGCTGAATGCAATAAGCAATAGCGACTTTTTAATGATTTTTTTGGATTTTTGTCAAAATGTACCCTTCACAACTTGGTACAAGTCATAGGACATGGGTACCGGTATGACCGACGGAAGATTTTTGGACAAAAAATTTTTTTGCTCTAACTTTGAGTAAAACGGTCTCAGGATGCATTATTAATCATGAAAAGTGATCTCCGACATTAAATAGCGAAAGTTACCCGACCATCAAAGTTGCATGGCGGTGCAGGAGACGAAAATCCAAGGTCGTCTAATGTAGGGACGTAAGACACGAAATCAAAATTTTGGCATAAAAGCTTAAGTAATCATCAGACAGTGGTCATCCAAGGCATATAAGAGTCATCTAACGATGCTGAATGCAATAAGCAATAGCGACTTTTTAATGATTTTTTTGGATTTTTGTCAAAATGTACCCTTCACAACTTGGTACAAGTCATAGGACATGGGTACCGGTATGACCGACGGAAGATTTTTGGACAAAAAATTTTTTTGCTCTAACTTTGAGTAAAACGGTCTCAGGATGCATTATTAATCATGAAAAGTGATCTCCGACAGTAAATAGCGAAAGTTACCCGACCATCAAAGTTTCATGGCGGTGCAGGAGACGAAAATCCAAGGTCGTCTAATGTAGGGACGTAAGACACGAAATCAAAATTTTGGCATAAAATCTAAAATAATCATCAGACAGTGGTCATCCAAGGCATATAAGAGTCGTCTAACGATGCTGAATGCAATAAGCAATAGCGACTTTTTAAAGATTTTTTTGGATTTTTGTCAAAATGTACCCTTCACAACTTGGTACAAGTCATAGGACATGGGTACCGGTATGACCGACGGAAGATTTTTGGACAAAAAATTTTTTTGCTCTAACTTTGAGTAAAACGGTCTCAGGATGCATTATTAATCATGAAAAGTGATCTCCGACAGTAAATAGCGAAAGTTACCCGACCATCAAAGTTGCATGGCGGTGCAGGAGACGAAAATCCAAGGTCGTCTAATGTAGGGACGTAAGACACGAAATCAAAATTTTGGCATAAAAGCTAAAATAATCATCAGACAGTGGTCATCCAAGGCATATAAGAGTCGTCTAACGATGCTGAATGCAATAAGCAATAGCGACTTTTTAATGATTTTTTTGGATTTTTGTCAAAATGTACCCTTCACAACTTGGTACAAGTCATAGGACATGGGTACCGGTATGACCGACGGAAGATTTTTGGACAAAAAATTTTTTTGCTCTAACTTTGAGTAAAACGGTCTCAGGATGCATTATTAATCATGAAAAGTGATCTCCGACATTAAATAGCGAAAGTTACCCGACCATCAAAGTTGCATGGCGGTGCAGGAGACGAAAATCCAAGGTCGTCTAATGTAGGGACGTAAGACACGAAATCAAAATTTTGGCATAAAAGCTTAAGTAATCATCAGACAGTGGTCATCCAAGGCATATAAGAGTCGTCTAACGATGCTGAATGCAATAAGCAATAGCGACTTTTTAATGATTTTTTTGGATTTTTGTCAAAATTTACCCTTCACAACTTGGTACAAGTTATAGGACATGGGTATCGGTATGACCGACGGAAGATTTTTTGACAAAAATTTTTTTGACTCTAACTTTGAGTAAAACTGTGTCAGGATGCATTTTTAAGCATGAAAAGTGATCTCCGACGGTAAATAGCAAAAGTCACCCGACCCTCAAAGTTGTATGGCGATGTAGGAGAAAAAATTTCCGAGGTCGTTTAATTTTGGGATGGATAAAAATGGTCACTTGTGGTAAGGTGATGTTGTTCATTGGCTATAGTAAGAGGGTATGGTGTCGTGACACAAAAATGAAAAATGTATGGGAACGTGTTCTAAACACTGTCACAAGGTGCAAATCGAGTATCTAGTCGTACCTTAGACACCAGTACGGGTAAATGAGCCTCTGCTTGGCTCATATGTATGGGGAAAAGTAAGGGTGACCGACATGTCCAAAGGTAAAAAGCGAAAATTCACCCGGCCCTCGGACTTGTATGGAGGTATAGGAGAAAAATGTGTCAAAGTCGTTTAATGTAGGGACGGATAAAAATGGTCACTTGTGGTAAGGTGATGTTGTTCGTTGGCTATAGTAAGAGGGTATGGTGTCGTGACACAAAAATGAAAAATGTTTGGAAATGTG
>NW_026060489.1:2500-7500 GCF_943734695.1 Anopheles maculipalpis | reverse complement strand
ACCTCGCCGACCGTGGACTTGACTAGTTTCGATGCCTACCGACCGCCCGCAAACGACGGGACTTCAGGCTGGGAGCTGCGAGTTGTAGAGATGCGTTCGCATCGATCCTCTCAGGCGACCCATGCTTGGTGGTGTATTCGTGTGTACTGTCGCACCTTTCCGGGTGTGTTCAGTATGCACGATGAATGAGTTGGAAAACGAAAGACAGAGAGAGTATTGAAATGTTACTGAGCATATAAGCGAAGAGTGTGTGGGTTCATAAGAATGTTGATCATATGCAGTTGATACCGGTACGGGTCCGTCATTACTCCTCCACGGAGTGATGATCGGTTTGCTTGAAGGGGGCAATACGCATCGTTGACTTACCTACGGGTAACCCGCTTACGAGTGGGTCGATTGCTGTCGGGGCAAGCAATCGGGTTAGCGCCGTATCCGGATATAGAGAGTAGTATGGGGTGATAATGATTAACATGTCGAGTGATGGCTGCACCTCCTAGTGGAAAGTTCAAACGTGAAGGTTGCTTCGGTACGGGGTACTAGGTACCTCTTAGAGGAGCAATGGAGTATGGAGTCCAAATTGAATGTTTGGACTTCAAAAATTTCTCTAAGTCCGCTACATAAATCCCTCACCCATAAGCTCACAAAATACATGCAATTGCATTAAAAATTGTGTTAACCTAACAAGAGATGAAGGCAAGTCGAATTGGTAAGTAAGAAACCAAAAATATCTCTAAGTTCGGGACTTGGGTACAAACCGAAAGTTAATATGATGTCCCTGAACATGCATATAAGTTCGAGTATTGATATTATAAACCTAACAAGAGATGAAGGCAAGTCGAATTGGTTGGTTGGAAACCAAAAATATCACTAAGTTCGGGACTTGGGTACAAACCGAAAGTTAAAATGATGTCCCTGAACATGCATATAAGTTCGAGTATTGATATTATAAACCTAACAAGCGATGAAGGCAAGTCGAATTGGTTGGTCGGAAACCAAAAATATCACTAAGTTCGGGACTTGGGTACAAACCGAAAGTTAATATGATGTCCCTGAACATGCATATAAGTTCGAGTATTGATATTATAAACCTAACAAGAGATGAAGGCAAGTCGAATTGGTTGGTCCAAAACCAAAAATATCTCTAAGTTCGGGACTTGGGTGCAAACCGAAAGTGAATATGATGTCCCTGAACATGCATATAAGTTCGAGTATTGATATTATAAACCTAACAAGAGATGAAGGCAAGTCGAATTGGTAAGTAAGAAACCAAAAATATCTCTAAGTTCGGGACTTGGGTGCAAACCGAAAGTTAATATGATGTCCCTGAACATGCATATAAGTTCGAGTATTGATATTATAAACCTAACAAGAGATGAAGGCAAGTCGAATTGGTAAGTAAGAAACCAAAAATATCTCTAAGTTCGGGACTTGGGTGCAAACCGAAAGTTAAAATGATGTCCCTGAACATGCATATAAGTTCGAGTATTGATATTATAAACCTAACAAGAGATGAAGGCAAGTCGAATTGGTAAGTAAGAAACCAAAAATATCTCTAAGTTCGGGACTTGGGTGCAAACCGAAAGTTAAAATGATGTCCCTGAACATGCATATAAGTTCGAGTATTGATATTATAAACCTAACAAGAGATGAAGGCAAGTCGAATTGGTAAGTAAGAAACCAAAAATATCACTAAGTTCGGGACTTGGGTGCAAACCGAAAGTTAAAATGATGTCCCTGAACATGCATATAAGTTCGAGTATTGATATTATAAACCTAACAAGAGATGAAGGCAAGTCGAATTGGTAAGTAAGAAACCAAAAATATCTCTAAGTTCGGGACTTGGGTACAAACCGAAAGTTAATATGATGTCCCTGAACATGCATATAAGTTCGAGTATTGATATTATAAACCTAACAAGAGATGAAGGCAAGTCGAATTGGTTGGTTGGAAACCAAAAATATCACTAAGTTCGGGACTTGGGTACAAACCGAAAGTTAAAATGATGTCCCTGAACATGCATATAAGTTCGAGTATTGATATTATAAACCTAACAAGCGATGAAGGCAAGTCGAATTGGTTGGTCGGAAACCAAAAATATCACTAAGTTCGGGACTTGGGTACAAACCGAAAGTTAATATGATGTCCCTGAACATGCATATAAGTTCGAGTATTGATATTATAAACCTAACAAGAGATGAAGGCAAGTCGAATTGGTTGGTCCAAAACCAAAAATATCTCTAAGTTCGGGACTTGGGTGCAAACCGAAAGTTAAAATGATGTTCCTGAACATGCATATAAGTTCGAGTATTGATATTATAAACCTAACAAGAGATGAAGGCAAGTCGAATTGGTTGGTCGGAAACCAAAAATATCACTAAGTTCGGGACTTGGGTACAAACCGAAAGTTAATATGATGTCCCTGAACATGCATATAAGTTCGAGTATTGATATTATAAACCTAACAAGAGATGAAGGCAAGTCGAATTGGTTGGTTGGAAACCAAAAATATCACTAAGTTCGGGACTTGGGTACAAACCGAAAGTTAAAATGATGTCCCTGAACATGCATATAAGTTCGAGTATTGATATTATAAACCTAACAAGCGATGAAGGCAAGTCGAATTGGTTGGTCGGAAACCAAAAATATCACTAAGTTCGGGACTTGGGTACAAACCGAAAGTTAATATGATGTCCCTGAACATGCATATAAGTTCGAGTATTGATATTATAAACCTAACAAGAGATGAAGGCAAGTCGAATTGGTTGGTCCAAAACCAAAAATATCTCTAAGTTCGGGACTTGGGTGCAAACCGAAAGTTAAAATGATGTCCCTGAACATGCATATAAGTTCGAGTATTGATATTATAAACCTAACAAGAGATGAAGGCAAGTCGAATTGGTTGGTAAGAAACCAAAAATATATACCAAGTGCCTGAAATGTCTATAAACCACACGAAGAACTCTTCACACACAGGTGCGCCTCATAACCTGGTACAATGTATAAGACATTGGTTTCGGGGGATTTTTTGAGAAGAAAATTTTTTTCTCTAACTTTGAGTAAAACTGTCTCAGAATACATATTTAACCACGAAAAGTGAACACCGACAGTAAATAGCAAAAATCACCCGACCATCAAAGTTGTATGGCGGTGTGGGAGAAGAAAATCCAAGGTCGTCTAATGTAGGGACGTAAGACACGAAATCAAAATTTTGGCATAAAAGCTAAAATAATCATCAGACAGTGGTCATCCAAGGCATATAAGAGTCGTCTAACGATGCTGAATGCAATAAGCAATAGCGACTTTTTAAAGATTTTTTTGGATTTTTGTCAAAATGTACCCTTCACAACTTGGTACAAGTCATAGGACATGGGTACCGGTATGACCGACGGAAGATTTTTGGACAAAAAATTTTTTTGCTCTAACTTTGAGTAAAACGGTCTCAGGATGCATTATTAATCATGAAAAGTGATCTCCGACAGTAAATAGCGAAAGTTACCCGACCATCAAAGTTGCATGGCGGTGCAGGAGACGAAAATCCAAGGTCGTCTAATGTAGGGACGTAAGACACGAAATCAAAATTTTGGCATAAAAGCTAAAATAATCATCAGACAGTGGTCATCCAAGGCATATTAGAGTCGTCTAACGATGCTGAATGCAATAAGCAATAGCGACTTTTTAATGATTTTTTTGGATTTTTGTCAAAATGTACCCTTCACAACTTGGTACAAGTCATAGGACATGGGTACCGGTATGACCGACGGAAGATTTTTGGACAAAAAATTTTTTTACTCTAACTTTGAGTAAAACGGTGTCAGGATGCATTATTAATCACGAAAAGTGATCTCCGACAGTAAATAGCGAAAGTTACCCGACCATCAAAGTTGCATGGCGGTGTAGGAGACGAAAGTCCAAGGTCGTCTAATGTAGGGACGTAAGACACGAAATCAAAATTTTGGCATAAAATCTAAAATAATCATCAGACAGTGGTCATCCAAGGCATATAAGAGTCGTCTAACGATGCTGAATGCAATAAGCAATAGCGACTTTTTAATGATTTTTTTGGATTTTTGTCAAAATGTACCCTTCACAACTTGGTACAAGTCATAGGACATGGGTACCGGTATGACCGACGGAAGATTTTTGGACAAAAAATTTTTTTGCTCTAACTTTGAGTAAAACGGTCTCAGGATGCATTATTAATCATGAAAAGTGATCTCCGACAGTAAATAGCGAAAGTTACCCGACCATCAAAGTTGCATGGCGGTGCAGGAGACGAAAATCCAAGGTCGTCTAATGTAGGGACGTAAGACACGAAATCAAAATTTTGGCATAAAAGCTTAAGTAATCATCAGACAGTGGTCATCCAAGGCATATAAGAGTCGTCTAACGATGCTGAATGCAATAAGCAATAGCGACTTTTTAATGATTTTTTTGGATTTTTGTCAAAATTTACCCTTCACAACTTGGTACAAGTTATAGGACATGGGTATCGGTATGACCGACGGAAGATTTTTTGACAAAAATTTTTTTGACTCTAACTTTGAGTAAAACTGTGTCAGGATGCATTTTTAAGCATGAAAAGTGATCTCCGACGGTAAATAGCAAAAGTCACCCGACCCTCAAAGTTGTATGGCGATGTAGGAGAAAAAATTTCCGAGGTCGTTTAATTTTGGGATGGATAAAAATGGTCACTTGTGGTAAAGTGATGTTGTTCATTGGCTATAGTAAGAGGGTATGGTGTCGTGACACAAAAATGAAAAATGTATGGGAACGTGTTCTAAACACTGTCACAAGGTGCAAATCGAGTATCTAGTCGTACCTTAGACACCAGTACGGGTAAATGAGCCTCTGCTTGGCTCATATGTATGGGGAAAAGTAAGGGTGACCGACATGTCCAAAGGTAAAAAGCGAAAATTCACCCGGCCCTCGGACTTGTATGGAGGTATAGGAGAAAAATGTGTCAAAGTCGTTTAATGTAGGGACGGATAAAAATGGTCACT